>NC_140924.1:28709957-28954957 GCF_045865225.1 Trachurus japonicus
AGAAATATTAGTATCTCACATCAGTTTCTCTCTTTTCCACCCTGTACTCCTCCATGTTTATGTTGTCCAGCTGTCCTTCAGCTTGTGTCTTTTTTTCCCATTAGTCTTCTTCTCTTATTATTGTCTCCTCCTCATCATTCTTTGTTAACCTCTGAACCTCGTCCTGCCCTCCATCCCAACCTCATCATCATAAATAATGTCAGTTTACATTTGACAGGATTCTTAATCACAATAATCTATGGTATAATGTAGACTGGAAAACATCTGTACTACTGCTTTAACTACTTTTTGTCTTTCTCTTTGCTATTACTAACTTGTAAACATCTTTTTTTTCTTAACTAAAGATAGAATTTATACTGCTAGCACCTGTATGTTGTGTAGCACTTTGGGCAACCAAGGTTGTTTTTAAATGTGCTATAGAAATAAACTTTGAGTTGAGTTGAGTTGAGAATAGAAAGAACATACACATACAACATGTCACATATTACTGAACTGTAAATTCAACATATTTCCATCTATTCACATAAATTTACACCAGGCATTACTAGTAAGTTAGTAACTCAATAAAACTGTACAACTAAAGAAGTTGTAGCACTCCAATCAATAAAAAAAAAGTTATGTGCAATAAAGTGGAATGACTTGACCGCCTTAAGACAGAACTTGGTCAAAAACATCGTTCCACGAAACAGGTTTGACTGACAACAACCCACAGCTCAGTTACAGTTCAGATTGAACTGTCAAGACCTGTGGTTTGAGTTCTCCTCAAGGACTTGAGACCTTTCAGAACAAACTCAACAAAGAGCTTTTATTACAAAACCAACAAAAATGCTCAAGTCATGGTGGAAGCATTTTCTTGTATGACTAACTTTTTCTCTTGGTCAGTTTTCTCAGTGTCTCTATATAAAAGAGAGAGAGAATAACAGGGCAGTAAAAACTCTGCTTGTAAACGTGTCTTTCTTCTCTTCAGGCTGGTCTGGTGTCCCCTGACTGTCCCGAGCAGCTCCTCATCGCTCTGGAACCAGAGGCTGCTTCCATTTACTGCCGCAAGCTCCGCCTCCACCAAGTGATCGACCTCAGCCTGCAGCCAATCACCAACGGCCTCGACCCGGATGGGACCCGGCCCTTCGACTCCAGCTTCAGACAAGGTAGAGAGAGAGAGAGAGAGAGAGAGAGAGAGAGAGAGAGAAAGTGTGTGTCTCTTTTTGTAGACTTTGTCATTAGCATAAGCATGAAACCACACTGTGTTCCTGGAAATGTTGTTGTTTGATTCCACTTGGGGATTGTGGTCTTTTGAACAGGACAAATCTGTGTGTGTGCGTGCATGCGTGCATGCGTGCGTGTGTGCGTGCGTGCGTGTGTGTGTGTGTGTGTGTATGTGTGTGTGTCAGAGAGTCAGAGAGAGAGAAAGAAAGAGAGCTGAGGGTAAAGATCTGACCTCAGATACTGCTCGTGGTTTTGCCTCAGATGACTTTGCAGTGTGTGTGTGTGTGTGTGTGTGTGTGTGGTTGCACACAGACACATATGACTTTCGACAGGCCATATGTGTGATGTGAGGAAAACATGCACAGTGGGATAAAGAGGGGGAGGATTTCACATTCTGACTAACCAGTCATTCACTACCAAGGTCAATACTGTCTATAGCAAAGATACTATTCAATTAACTTTACGTTGTGTAAAAAAGTACTGAGTCTGTCTCCAGTGTTTGAATAGGTAGCAGAGGTAAAACATCATTATAAAACGGAAAGGAAACGGCGATCTGATTGGTTGCTTCGCGTCGGGCCGAACAACGCCCCTTAGCTGTGGTATAATGAGCATATACCACGGCCTGTCGTGATATATTGCTTAAATATAGCTCAAGTTGGTTTCAACTATATACTTGTATTAGTTTTGTGATGATGCATAAGGAAAGGAATTCTGTTGAGACCATTAAAGGGATAGTTCAACATTTTGGCAAATTGGCCCATTGCCATTATCGCTATAGTCATAGCAGTAGGTTCGTTACCTTCATTTGTCAGTGCAAGCTATTTTTAGATCAGCGGAGCAGAGCCGTGAGCTGCTCAGAGCTACGCTACGGAGGCTAATGGGATTTCTTGGTTTCCCTCATCAAACTCATTAAAGGAGTCATCACCCGGAAATCGCATTTTTCCTTGTTAGAACATGTATACTGGTGTTGGACCTCAGTGGAAACTTGCCTGAAAACCTGGGGTTTGAAAGTGGCTGAGTTTTTTCGTTTGGGCTCTTTGTTTAAGCCAGAGTAGCTCATGAGGCTGCGCACCTCAACATTACGAGATTTTGATTCTGCGCCTACGGTGACGTCACCGTGGCGCCTGCTTTCATAAACACACCTCTCTTCCACCACCCCGACTTCTGCCGCGCCGCCATTACGGGTTGTTTTATTTCCCACTGTAGCGCTGTTATTTTGTCACTTTATTAAGTTTTAATAATTTTTCATGCGAGAAAGTAAGGGTTTAGATCCCCAATGTGCGGTTAGTTTATCCGGATGACGGCTGTTTAAAGTTTTCTCCGCGTTGGGAGAAGTGAGGTGCAGCCAGCTGCAGCCAGCACCAGAGGAGCGGAGGAGTGACTCCTCAACCCGCCTGCAGCGCTCGTTTACCTGGCCGAACGACATCGTCATGCCGCCGAAAGAAACTATCGTTAATTTATTAAGTTTTAATATTTTTTCATGCGAGAAAGTAAGGGTTTAGATCCCCAATGTGCGGTTAGTTTATCCGAATGACGGCTGTTTAGAAGTTAGCTCCGCGTTGGGAGAAGTGAGGTGCAGCCAGCTGCAGCCAGCACCAGAGGAGAGGAGGAGGAGTGACTCCTCAACCCGCCTGCAGTGCTCGTTTAGCCGGCCGATAACAACGTCGTCGTGCCGCCGGAGGAAAGGGTCGTTAATTTATTAAGTTTTAATATTTGTTCATGCGAGAAAGTAAGGGTTTAGATCCACAATGTGCGGTTAGTTTATCCAAATGACGGCTTAGAAGTTTGCTTCGCGTTGGGAGAAGTGAAGCCCCAGCGAGGCAGAGGAGCGGAGAGTGACTCGTCAGCAACCCGCCTGCAGCTGCTCGTTAACCGGTCAAACTACGTTGTCATGCCCGCGGAGGAAACGGTCGTTAATTAACTTACCCGCAGGTTTGTAGAGGTTTACCGCCGACTGGTTAAATTCTTTTTAGGTGATAAACGTTTGTCTCACTGATGAAATCTAACAATTGTGGCAGTCGTATTAGTTTGTTCGAATGAAAAGTGAAGCTTCACACAGAGCAGCAGCATGCACCGGGGCTTTGTAGCCTACGTACAGAAATCACCACATTTGCATCAATAAATACATGTTTTACAATGAACCGATACAATTTTGTTTTATTTTATGAAGTTATAACATGGTTACGGTACATGACAGAGCAGCATAGGTATGCGGTTTCCAATACAGCCTGCATGTAGCCCACAGGGCCAGCCACCATTCCGGCTCTGTCCTCCCTGCGTCCAATCAATGCGCGCCTCATTACATATTAATACATTGAACATCCGGACCAGTCAAAACCTCGCGCCTACTCTCACGAGAGAAAGTTGCCATATGAAAAAGTGTCAGAACAAGCTCTATGTTTGAATTTTTTTTAAAAAAATGTTTCCAATAAGTTTTAAGAACTGATTCAAAGCAATTAAAGGGGGATTGGATACATAAAAAACCAGGTGATGACTCCTTTAAATACACAATCCAACAACTCCAAAACGCTCTGGTGGACAAGTTGTGACCTGCACATTCACCACGCTATGAGATAACAACGGAACGTTACGAGACGAAGCCGTTTTAGAGGGAAATTCGTGCAAAACTGCTGATGCGCGTTGCCTTCAGGGACAGTTTTTCATCAAGCAGTATCTGTATTTACCTCGAAAACAACAACGTCTTGTAACTGCCTTGTAACTTGAGACAAACTGTTTGTAAAAAACGGGCTATACAAATAAAATTGCCTTGCCTTGCCTTGTCTAACGTTCCATTATTATCTCATAGCGTGGTGAATGTGCAGGTCACAACTTGTCCACCAGAGCATTTTGGAGTTGTTGGATTGTGTATTTGATGAGTTTGATGAGGGAAACCAAGAAATCCCATTAGCCTCCATAGCGTAGCTCTGAGCAGCTCACGGCTCTGCTCCGCCGTTCTAAAAATAGCTTACACCGACAAACAAAGGTAACGAACCTACTGCTAAAACTATAGGGATTATGGCAATGGCCAATTTGCCAAAATGTTGAACTATCCCTTTAATGCATATTTCTGTATTGTGGTATTATAGGAATGCATTATATGCTTTGAGATGTATTGTTATTGGTGTACAGTGAAGCTGCATGGAAACAATTGAGCTCCCTGCAAAACGCTGCAGCGAAGGAACAAAGAGCGATTTCAGGCTGTGAAAAAGGAGACCGATGCATAATTCAGCGAGCGAACATGCCGTCCAAAATCCCCTGCACAGGCCCACTTATACATATGCAGCCACTGACACACACACACACACACACACACAAAGACATTCACACGCAAAGACACACACTAAACACAGGATATTGTAATTGGAACAAGGTGCAGTGAGACCATGATCTCACCCGCTCCTGGCCTGTCATTCTCTCTCTCTCCTTCACTCATTTTCATTTCTCTTTCTTTCTTTTCCCTCCATCTTTCTGTTTCTCCCCCTCAACGTTTCTTTTGCCAGGTTGTAACACACACAAATACACACGCAAATACGCATACACTCCTGCGGACATGTTTGCATACACACACGCTTGGCATCATGGTCATGGTTTTTACTATCTTTAGCTTTTCTTCCACCTCATTGCTTCTCCAAAGATAGCACTGGGAGCCATTAAAAAAATCACACACACATACACACACACACACACATGCACACGTACACGTACACCCATGCTCACAAACACACACACATACATTTTCTTTTCTGCTGTTTCATGTAAATGGTTTCCAGACTCGCGTTCCATTCATCACCCCCGTACAAACACGCATACGCATACGCATACGCACTCATACACACACACACACACACACACACACACATGAAATCAAGGTCTGTGTGATTGTGGTGTTCTTAGTTCAGCTTCATTTACAATGTGCACACACACAGACACACACATACGTCATTTGGGGCTTTAACACAACTGTGAGAGAACTTGTTTTCAAGTCAAATACATAATTTTTACAGCAGTTCTTTCTTTTCTTTCTGTCTCTCGTTCTTTCTTTCTTTCTTTCTTTCTTTCTTTCTTTCTTTCTTTCTTCCTGTCACTCCTTTGATCTGAATTTATTTCTCATCTTAAACCCATTACGTCTCATCTCATGCGTTCCCTTGCATGTATATGGTCATATTTGTGTATCTGCTCTGTCAAACAGACTGTCAGGTATGTTCTGTATTTCTGTCAGAAGTGTTTGACTGGTTCTGCTTTTGCTGGCCTCCCTCCATACCCTTAACCTGCCAGTCGAAAGTGTTCTTCATTTCCAACAAATTACTCTTGTCATGCAAAAACACTGTGACTCTCATTTTGGTATGCTTCTCTTGTTTTACTTGGATTGAAAGAGTCTTTGTACTATACGCTGCATATAGTGTCACGACCCTCTGGGTTATGAAACTTGTTTAAACCTTATTATACAGTATACAGTGTGAAAGAAAAGCACTGATCCTCATTAGGATGAAAGTGAGGATGTTTCTGTTTTTGTTTAAGCTAGTGTGTGCATTGAATGTTAAACACAACCTAAAGCGTCCAACGCTCGATTGTTTATACAGAACCCCCCCCCCGTGCAGTCAAAGCAGTGGGAGGTGGTGAAAGGTGGAGATGTCTCTGAGGGCCCAAAGCTGGAGAGACTCCATGAAATTGTTTCATTTTGAAAAGCAGTTCCAACGCAATATTTCAGGGGGTCTTGAATGTCCCACTTGTGCCCCAGGGGCCCAGAAATCCTCACTGTGCCCCTGAAGCCGAAGCTGAAAGACAGAGAAATAGAAAAGGAAAGAAAGATGCATAGATACGATTTCACTTTATGCTCACTTGATTTTAATCATTTTAGTTTGAGTAGAAAATGTGACAGTATAGCAAATGAGGTCACTTTCTTTCAAGATATTATCCTGATGTTGGCTTTGAATCCACTGCTGCTGATTTTTTGGCCACTTGGGGGCAGTAAACACAACATTGCAACACTTAAATCAATAATAGGAAACTTGTTGGCAAATACTTGGGTTTTTCCACACGAAGCAAGCAAAGAACAACATAGAGTTGTGTTTTGGGTCCAAACTAACCTCTGAGTGAATAACCTGTGATCCATTATTAATCTTAAATATTGATTAAAGCCACTTTAAATTCAGAGCTGGAACAGGCAGGAGGAAACAGTTAGCCTGGCTCGCTATAGGAGTTGTATCCTCCGTTATCAGTGGAGTCTTTGTAGTCTTTATGCTAAGCTAAGCTAATAGCCTCCCAGCTCCAAATCCATACCTAATGCAACCAATATTAATCATCTCACGTCCCTGTTGGAAATAAAGCATTTGTTGTCCATGTGATTCCTTTTGTACGTCTTCTATCAATGGGAGCGGACATGTGTTTTCATTGAAAAATCTGTGGATAATCAACTTTTTCATTCCCCATGAAAATACAGAAATGAAGTACATCTGAAAGTGTAATCTAATTAAATGACATAAGTAAATGATCTAGCATGTTGGTGTGCGTGCAACAAAGATCTTATCTGAAAATGTTGTGCACCTGTGTGTATTTAGCCAAGTGTGTGTGTCTCTGTGTGTGTCTATTGCAGCGCGGGAGCAGCTGAGGCGATCCAGACACAGCAGGACCTTCCTGGTGGAGAGTGGAACCGGAGAGCTGTGGTCAGAGCTGCAGACTGGTAAGGTCGTGTGTGTGCGTGTGCATGTGTGTAAGAGAAACAGAGAGACCCCACATGTCGGAGATACTGATGACTTTGACCTTTAACCCCACCAGGCTGACACGCCTCCGTTCACATTTCCTCCCTGTGCATCACCTCCTCTTTCTCCCTCATTCACTGGGTTTTTATCAACTTTGTTCTGGTCACTTTGACCCCTGATCTACAGTGACCACTGATGCGTTCAAAAAACAATCCACATTTTTGTTAAACAGCCAGTTGCATCTTGCCTTATGCCTTAAACACATCATAACCAACACACCACACTTTACTTTATGGCAGAGTCATACAGAACAGTGTTATCATGGAGTATTTCACTAAAATGTATACAATTTTATAATAAGTAAAAGTAGGTTAGTAATAAACTAACACTTTTTAAGGATGTATTAAGTATATTTGTCATTCTGGGTTTCACTGGTGACTTGATACCTGGATCTTTAAATTAAGCAAAATCAATTCTAAAATTTGTTTCCGTTCCAGTATTGCTTTAAATCAAACATGGCTTCCTGTAATCTAGAGATGTGTAGGCAGGGTGCTGCTTCAAAATAAGATTCAACACACAGAGCAGCAACTGGCTCTGATTGGCTCCTGCAAAAAAAAAAGATCAACCAGACCTCTAGCTAAAGCTCTTATAAAACTAAAGCAACTCAGGGTCCACTTTTCCAAAGATTTTCAACCTCCATGGCATCTGAGCAATGAGAATACATTACATTTTGGTTGAAAGCTCTGGAAAAGACTCCCCAGTGCTCCTGTCATAAGGCTCCATAAGAGAATGAAGTCATAATCTTTTGAGAAAGTTGATTTTTACAAGAAAAGCCTGTGAAATTGTCATACAATAAAATCTATTTCAAGTAATAACATTTACTCAGTCACGTTCTGCACAACCAAACACAACAATTTCACAACCATAACATTTCCCCTCAGAGATGAGAAGTTCCTGACAAGAGACAATCAAACTCATCTTGTCTGTTTGCTGCGTTTGCACACAGTCTTTTCTTTCTCCTGAATACATGACAAAAATCTGAAGAGCCACGCGTCCCTGCTGACCCTTTCTGCTCCCTTTCCTGTCCACACACACACACAGGAAGGACCCAGCCCATGGGACTCTCTGCCTCTGCACTGCAAATAAATGAAAGCAGTAGAAGTCCTGTTTTATTCCTCTTCTCTTCCACTTTCTTCTCTCATCCCTCTTTGTATCTTTTGTATTTGTTCATTTATTCCTCACAGTCTTTATTTTTCTCACTCACTTTTATATCCTATGTGTTGCTCTCCTACAGTATGTTTTGCACTCATCTGCTCAGGGTGTGGTCGGCTGTACCAGGGTCAGACCAGCCTGTGCTGCTGATCATATCATACACAAACACACACTCACAGAGGGAGTGCAGTAATTACTGATGCCTGAAGGTTGTTTATATTGCGAGACTCCGCTGGTCAAAGAGTTTCAGGAGAAACACACACACACACACACACACACAGGAAACATTCCACAGAAATGAAGATACTTTAACCTTGGCAATGCCTTTAAACTGATTAGCTTTATCAAGATCAACAGACTTTATTAAATACCACAGTGTGTATTTGTGCCCTCTGTGTGTAGGTGACAGGTATATTGTTGCAGACTGCGGAGGAGGAACAGTTGACCTGACTGTCCATCAGATCGAGCAGCCGCAGGGAACGCTGAAGGAGCTCTACAAGGCTTCAGGTACGGTTTCTTTAAAGTCCGCCTAAACCAAAAATTGACTTTTTGAAATTATTAACATGTCAATGTAGTGTTTGGGTTCTGCTACAACACATTTCAGCAGCAAAGTTGCCAGTGCAGCCACAACTGAGTATTTTAGATTTGAAAATGCAGTTTCAAAGCCAGAGTCTGAAAAAGTTGGATTCAGTTTTTCAGCAAACAGTCGAGATTAATACGTCACAATCAAATTTGTTTAGCATCTCATTTGTTGTTCACTGTGATGTGATCTACTTACACAGCTAGATGTTCAAGCATGTTATCAGGAGTTGCCGTGGCCCAGAGGTTTAGTCACTGCCTTGAAAGTGGGAGACCAGGGTACAAAGCTTGTGTTTTGACTTCGCTCCTCCGTCTCTCCTGCCCCGTTAACGTGCACCGCCATTACTTAGCAACACGGTGGCGGTGGGCGGGCGCGAGTCATGACCAAGGGGGCAGTTGTCGGTCTGAGAAGTGAAGCTCACTTCCGCGTTCAAAAAACTGCAATCCCCTCGGCTGCCTCTGGGGGCTGGTGTCAGAAGGGAGCATTCTCCATAGACCCCCATGTTAAAATCGCCGACTTTACATCCTCAATAAACATGTTAGCCTGGTGTCAGAACGTTTTTTGGTCTCAATCGATAGTTTCTACCCCCGCACACACTCTGAGGGGGTGAATTTTTTTTTAACTCTACAGTTTTACTGTTATTAGGTTAAAACTCTGGCCAATTAGGGCACGGAAACGTTGAGTGACAGGTCCAGAGCAGTCCGGAGACTGCTTTGAGGCCAGTGGGCGGGTTCTCGGCCGGCCAATCCAACATGGCCCTGTTCAGGCCGCCATATTTGAGTCACAAGAACGACTCCCCAAAACCAATGGGTGACGTCACGGATGCTACGTCCATTCTTTTTACAGTCTATGGTCATGATGCATTTGCATACTCATGAATATTCATAGAATCTTGATTTTTCAATGAGGGAGTAATAGTAGTAGTAACCTGTTTTTAGCCTATTTGGGAGCTTTTTTAAACAACTTTTTTGTGGGAAAGCAATTTTAATCAAAAAATAGCCATAGCAGAGCATTTTTACAAATTTTAAAATGCCTCTTTAGGGGGACTTTAAGATGTTTTCAAACACAACATTTACAGCAGTTCCCAAAGCTGTGCTCTCTCTCTCTCTCTGTCTCTGTCTCTGTCCCAGGCGGTCCATACGGGGCCGTCGGCGTAGATCTGGCCTTCGAAGCCATGCTGTGTCAGATCTTTGGCGAGGACTTCATCCAGAGCTTCAAAGCCAAGCGTCCGGCGGCCTGGGTGGACCTCACCATCGCATTCGAGGCGAGGAAGCGGACGGCGGCGCCGGGCAGGGCCAACGCCCTCAACATCTCCCTGCCCTTCTCTTTCATTGATTACTACAAGAGGCACCGAGGACAGAGCGTGGAGGCCGCCCTGAGGAGGAGCAAGTGAGTGTTGGCTGAAGGAATGTGGTGTGTGTTTGTATGTGTGTGTGTGTGTGTGTGTCCACTGGAGTGATGATAGATGAGTGTGTGAGCCAAAGGTTTTAACAATGGAGTGATTTTGTCCATCTGTCCTCTGTGTGTGTGTGTCAGTATGAACATAGTGAAGTGGTCGTCCCAGGGGATGCTGCGACTGACACAGGAGGCCATGAACGAGCTCTTCCAGCCCACCATCGTCAATATCGTCAAACACATTGGTGAGAAACACACAAGAACCAACACCACCTCAAAATGAAAACTTCATGATTCATGACAGAGTTTATGAAAGACATGCCAACATTTTGGTTTAAAACATAAAAGAAGCTGTGCAGTTCGTCATACTTACAGCTCCCTGCTACTAGTCTTACTGCTGTGTGGTGTTGGCCGTGTCGCGTAGAGTTGGATTTTAGGGCTTTTGTTGTTGAAATTGTGCCATTATTTTTTTTAGACTTTATTTATTTGCACATATGAAATAGAACAAAACATTTACTTATCTCTCTTACTAGTGAGAAAGATACGAAAAGAAAAAAAAAGTGCAGGTGAGGTCTGAAACCCGAAAGGCTTTATAACATGACCTCACCTTGACCTAACAAATAATTGAAACACAGTAAAGAAATAATAACAAACAATAAATAATCACATAGCTACCTTGTGCAAGGTAAATAACAAAATTAAAATTAAAATTAAATAAAAAAGAAAAGAAAAGAAAAGAAAAGAAATAAAGATAAGGGAAGATTCATCATGACACTTAATTATTTTAACACCAAAGTCCTTTCATACAGGGTTAAAGGAGCCATTGCTACATAGCCTGTGTTAGCCTGTGTTAGCATTTAGCTGTTTACCCCCCCCCCCATCACTTTTCATCAGTGACTCACTGTAGCCTCCAATCTGCCCCGAAGATACAGCACTGCTCACAAGCTCTTGTAAATACAACGATGTCCAGAGTCACCAAGGCCCAACAGTAGTAAAAGCTAACAATTAACATCTTTAATTGAAAAAAAAAGGTGGATCAGTGCAGCTTTAAGTTACAGAGGAGGGTACAGTATTTGTTTTCTGTCCAAAGCCACAGTAAAAGCAGAACTGTCTTGTTCGTTGGTAAATGTGTGTGTAAATGATAGGAAAGGACACAAATACAGTGAAGTGCAGTTCTTATTTACAGCTTTGACAAATATAACAAGCCTTGGTCATAATGGTTTTAGAAAGTATCATGTTCTAGTTGAGAGTGACCTCATTTCTTTGAGGCTTGTCCAGACAGATGGCAGAAAATTGAGAGTGTCTGTTTTAAATCAGTCACATTCCAGCGGTATATCCAAAACCATGGACTGGTTCTCCAGCATTTACTGTAGCCTTGCTGGTTTTCACTACACATGGGGCCAAAAGAACTGAAAGAATACCAAGTGTAGCCGATAGACTGGAAGTAGAAATCAATATTCCCTCAAGTCATGAAACTTTCAGAATCGTAGTACACCGACTGTACCACTGTGTTTTCTTTCCACATGAACCCAAACACTTTGCTCGTATAAAGTCCAACAAAGTGAACATCTTCTTTCCTCCATCTCCCTCTACAGAGGAGCTGATGGCAAAGCCAGAGGTGCGTGGTGTTCGCTTCCTCTTCCTGGTCGGAGGCTTTGCAGAGTCACCCATGCTGCAGAAAGCCGTCCAGAAGGCCCTGGGCCGGACGTGTCGTATCATCATCCCCCATGACGTTGGACTGACCATCCTGAAGGGTGCCGTGCTCTTTGGGTTGGACCCCACCGTGGTGAGGGCCCCGGATTAGCTTAGCTAGAGCAGGAGTACTGTAGCTCTTCAACACACCATCTAACAATCTCTTCCTAACAGGTCCGAGTTCGCCGTTGCCCCTTGACCTACGGCGTTGGTGTGTTGAACCGGTTTGTGGAAGGGCGCCACCCTCGAGATAAACTCCTTATCAAGGACGGCCGAGAGTGGTGCACCGACATCCTCGACCGTTTCGTCTTCGTGGACCAGTCGGTGGCCCTGGGCGAGGTGGTGAGGCGCAGCTACACCCCCGCTCGCCTGGGCCAGCGGAAAATCATCATCAACATCTACTGCAGCGTGACGGACGACGTCACGTACATCTCCGACCCCGGCGTCAGGAAATGCGGGACGATAACGTTAGACCTGCCGGAACCTTTACCACTACCGGGAGCGGTGGGGGGAGCCGGGGCCGGAGGAGGAGGAGGAGCAGCCCCGGAGAGGAGGGAGATCAGAGCCACCATGCAGTTCGGAGACACCGAGATCAAAGTCACAGCCGTTGACGTCATGTCTAACCGCTCCGTCCGGGCTTCCATAGACTTCCTGTCTAACTGAGGAGGAGCAGGAAGTGGAGTCGAGGATTTGAAAACACAGAAATAACTGATTCCAAGAATGATAATCTGAGAAAAAAAAAAACGGTACTTTGGGAGTGGGGCCCAAATATTTGGGGAAGAACAGGAGGTTTG
Organism: Trachurus japonicus; assembly: GCF_045865225.1. Lineage (NCBI taxonomy): Eukaryota > Metazoa > Chordata > Actinopteri > Carangiformes > Carangidae > Trachurus > Trachurus japonicus. The sequence continues at coordinate 28,722,533 of NC_140924.1, forward strand.
ATTTCATAGAAGGCCTCAAAATCCAAACATTCAGGATTTATACTTTTATTAGCGCCTAGAAAATCATGAAAGTCCTTAACAGATTCTATATTCTGCTCAATGGTAGGGTGCCACTCTCTGCATGGAAAAGAAATTTGTCTGGCTTCAGTGGAGAGTTTGTCATGTCACATTAATGCTGTCACAGGAATTTCCTGCCCCAGGAAATATTCTGGTAACCCTTGTGTGAAACCAAATGTATGCTGAAGGCCAAGTACAAATGTGTAGTGCAGAGAGACAAGCAGGTACCGTTCAAACTTGTCTGAGGAGTCATTTCAAATTATTATGTGGAGAGACTCCAGTAAACTACCTAGAGTGAGACTCACTCATGTATGATGCTAAACATAAATAATGTTGCCTTTCCCTTTATAAATCATGATACCTCGTTTAAATCATATTTCAACGTTCATGTATGGTATTTATCTGGACTGCAGATGTTTCTCCAGTGATCGTGCACCACCTAGTGGTGAAAAGACTGAACTACTCACTGAAATTGTACTTTGGTATTTGAACACCGTGGCATTATTACAAACTGTGGATTTATGAACCTACATTCATGTCTCAAAGATGGTTCAGCTTTTGCATTGTGGGCAAAGCTGAACAGTTTGGACATGGTTTTTAATAAGGGCTACAAGCTTTAACTGTACAACAGTCACTCTAACATATCTCAAATGTTTCAAACCCTGTTGCAAGATTAAAGCTGTATCATTGGTTTATTTTGGACCAATTAGGGTCAATGGATCAAGCTGTAAATGCATCACCCAACAGGTGCTGATCAGCAGTTGGGTTGATATGCAACACCTTCCTCATTACAATTACTGACCTAGACTAAAATATTGATTTACTTTTCACCTATCACATCCAAGTCTGTGACTGAACTCTCTGTGTATACTGTATTAAACTGTATCTATGTTCAGGTATAAAGTAAAAAACAACAAAAAAAACAACTGAGCCAGTGTCATGTTCAACACTTTGAATCTTGTTTTTTTCCATCCTGATCTCAATTCATTTGACCCATTTAACCACTTCTAATACAGCTGTCTGTAGCAGTGATCACTGTATTATGCATGCAGTCTACCTGGGATGAGGGCATTGACACTACAAGGAAAAACAGTAAACATGTTGTGATTTCAGCTGTGAATTTATTGATAAGAATGGTCCAATAAATAGTTTCACACAGCAAAACCAATGACCGATGGTTCAGAACTGCTCAACATCCTGTCAGTGCTTCACTGCCCATGTCACATAGTTTGTCACGTAACAGAAAAAAAAACAGATTAGAAATGACGGATCCTTGGGGTCAGAGAGGGGGAGCTGACCCTGAGGGGACAGGAGTGTGGGGTGGAGGGGGGTTGATCCCATTTTTCTTGTATTTCAGAATCATTTCTCAGCTAAACGGTCACAGGTGGAGCGATACAGTGCATGAAATTTTAAACAGACGTTAGCAAGTCGAAGCTTCAGTAAGAAAAAAACAGACAACATGAGAAACGGTGGCCATCTTTGACAAAGTCCAAAGAACGTGTCTTGAAATTACTAGACAAACTTTTTTCTCCCCCCCGTTTGTTTCACTGCACCTGCCATTTGTAATGTGAAACCTCATTTTATCTAGAGTTTACATCTAAATCCAGGCCATGTCGAGACACATTCAAATCAATAACGTGATCTGCGTTTAGATTGTAAAGCCTGTTTAAAATGGGGGTGTGGTTCCTGCTTCCTCTTAGTGAGCATGGGGTCTGCCGCGGCCTCGGCCCCTGCCGCCGCCCGGGGGTCCGTCCACGGAGCTGCGGGGGTTTTTGATGGTCTCGTCCACCGACAGGATGAGGCAGGCTGCTTCCGAAGCCGCCGTCAGGGCGTTGATGCGCACGATGGACGGTTCCCACACGCAGGAGGCGAAGTTGTCTGCGATGTCCTCGCTGTTGATGTCCACGCCGTACCACATGCCGCCCTGCAGAGAGTCAAGGGGGATGAGGTATATGCTTAAAACTGAAGGCCATAAAAGTGCCCCATGAAACTGCTTAAAGGGATAGTTCAACATTTTGGCAAATTGGCCCATAGCCATAATCCCTATAGTCATATAGGTTTGTTACCTTTAATGGGCTCTATGCACAGCTCCACTACTTCCTGAATTTAAGGCAGCTCCCTTATTTCCTGTCTTACATTATTGGACAAACTGATTAATCCAGGTGTGTCTGACTAGTCACAATGGTCAGACACACCTGGATTAATCAGTTTGTCCAATAATGTAAGACAGGAAATAAAGGAGCTTCCTTAAATTCAGGAAGAAGTGGAGCTGTGCATAGAGCCCATTGTCAGTGCATGCTGTTTTTAGAACAGCGGAGCAGAGCCGTGAGCTGCTCAGAGCTACGCTACGGAGGCTCATGGGATTTCTTGGTTTCCCTCATCAAACTCATCAAATACACAATCCAACAACTCCAAAACGCTCTGGTGGACAAGTTGTGACCTGCACATTCACCACGCTATGAGATACTAACGGAACGTTACAAGACAGAGTCGTTTTAGAGGTAAATTCATGCAAAACCGCTGACGCGCCTTACCGTCAGGGCCAGTCTTTCAGCAAACAGTCTCTGTATTTGCCTCTAAAACAACTCTGTCTGCTAACGTTCCATTATTATCTCATAGCGTGGTGAATGTGCAGGTCACAACTTGTCCACCAGAGCGTTTTGGAGTTGTTTGATGAGGGAAACCAAGAAATCTTATTAGCCTCCGTAGCGTAGCTCTGAGCAGCTCACGACTCTGCTCCGCCTTTCTAAAAATAGCTTGCACCAACAATTAAAGGTAACAAACCTTCTGCTATGACTATAGGGATTATGGCAATGGGCCAATTTGCCAAAATGTTTAACTATCCCTTTAAAACTGAAGGCCATAAAAGTGCCTCATCAAACTGCTTAACTTCAGAGTGTCTTCACTTCCTACCTGTGCGTGTTTGGCGCGCAGTTTGTTCAGGATGTTGGTGGCGTCGAAGCCGGCGTTGTCACACAGCTGTCTGGGGATGATCTCCAGGGCCTTGGCGTACGCGCCGATCAACAGCTGCTGTTTTCCAGGGATGGTCCTGGAATAATCCCGCAGGTACTTGGACAGCTCCATCTCTATGGCGCCTCCACCCGCTACGACGGAGTCATTCTGGAGGCAGTCATCAAATTTAGTCAGTTTGTTGCTCTCAGTTCATTTAAAACCAAACAATCAAAACAAGTGACACGATTTACAGCCTTGTCTGACCCAAATTCTGTGTCACGTTGATCAAAATTTTAACAGGTTTGGGGGAAATCTTAATTTCTGTGTCTCATCCTTCTTCTTCCAGGTTCTTGAATGACATTCCTGGTTGTCTACTTCTGACATAAAATGACTCCATGTAACATGTACAATACACATGGAAAACTTGACATTATAGCTGCATACAGCATGATGGAGCACTGGCTCTACCCTTAAAAACTCAGGCTGGCCAAAGAACAAGGATTCCCATACTGGACATAATTGGCCTATTTTATTACTGTGTTCAACATAGTAATATGTTTTATTCTTCCTCATTAATACATTTAGAATCAAGATTGGAAGAATGACCAAATGGGAAATAAATCAAACCATTCCAGACTGAACAACCTGCAGATCACTTCTGTATAATCCCACCACTGATATTTCACATGACTACATCTTTACAGACCCTCCATGTCCTGTGGGTAGAACGTGCAGTAATACAGTGTTCAATATATCATGTCCACTGACCTTGATGGCTCTGCGTACGATCATGATGGCATCATGCAGCGATCGTTCCGTCTCCTCTGTGAACTGCTCGGCCCCGCCCCTCAGGATGATGGTGCAGGTCTTGGCCTTGGGGCAGCCTTTGAAGAAGTTATACCTGAGGACACAGACAAGACGGGTGTGAGCTGTGAGCTGTGAGCTGGAGCGGAGGGATTCATAGTTCACATTAGAAAGGGCACAGACTGTGAACGTGCTCCTCCTACCTCTCTCCTCCAACCTGGACCTCCTCAAAGAGTTCACACTGTCCCAGGACGTCTTCTGTCATGGCTCCCACTGAGGTCTGGATGGAGCCGCCGCAGGCCTGCAGGTCACATTACACACACTCAGTCAGTTAAATCAACATCATCATCAAATGACTTCTACATCAGTTCCCAACTAAAATGACTTGTACTTGAAAGTGTGAAAGTGTATTCCAACACACAGTCTAATGGCCCTTTTCCTCTAGCACTGCTTGGCTCGGCTCGCTTTTCTTCTAGGGATAGTACCTGCTGCTTCATTTGGCAACACCTCGGCAGAGGTTCCAAGCGAGTCGAGCCCATAGAGAGCGGAAGCGGAAGCAGGAAGTAATGTTGCCATGGGACCTCAACTCGGAAAAAGTCTCCATGTAAATGAACGGGTGTCAAAGTTTTATTTTGTGATCCGATTGAATTATGCCATGAGAAAAAGATATGACCTCTACCTGTTTAAAACATCACGTTTCATGCCGAGAAATCAGCAGTTTATCATAAAACGGCAACAGAAGAATGTATTTTGTGTGAAGACCGCTCTACGGACTACAGATCTGGTGTCCCACAAAAAATACGTCACCAACTGACACGGGAAAGGGCGGCATTTGTTGTTTGACGTCACGTACGCAACTTGTAGTCTTTCTGGTTACAGATTCTTCTGAATTTTATTTTAAAATAGTTTTACAACAAACTGCTGATTTCTCGGCATGAAACGTGATGTTTTAAACAGGTAGAGGTCATGTTTTTTTCTCATGGCACAATTAATTCGGATCACGAAATAAAACTTTGACTCCCGTTCACTTACATGGAGGCTTTTTCCGAGTTGAGGTCCCATGGTGACCGTTACTTCCTGCTTCCGCTTAGGCTCTCTATTCTAAAATGTGATGTCAACCAATGGGCTCTATGCACAGCTCCACTACTTCCTGAAATAAGCCAGCTCGTTTATTTCCTGTCTTACATTATTGGACCAATTGATTAATCCAGGTGTGTCTGTCCATTGTTGTGAGGTCAGACACACCTGGATTAATCAATTGGTCCAATAATGTAAGACAGGAAATAAACGAGCTGGCTTATTTCAGGAAGTAGTGGAGCTGTGCATAAAGCCCATTGCCGCCCGCTGATTAGCCAGAGCATTGTCCGTGGAAGAGTTGCGCGCGTGATGTCCAACATGAGAATCAAACCCGCTATTTTTAAACACAGCAACAGTGCCCACTGGTCTGGACTGAGACTGTTGTTATTCTTTCACGTGACTTATATGGCTGTTTAGCGGAAAACCACACCGGTCCGTTAGTATGGTGCAGACAAGTCAGTTTGGAGCTGACGAGAGGATCGAAAAAAGAGCAAGATGATGCTGTAGCAGCTGTGATAAGATGAAAAGAGCCATAAGAAGGTACTAATCACACTGAATGATAATACATTTAGAAAAACTGCCTATTATGCACCAATTTAGTTGGACTTGGAGCAAACACAGATTATTTGTATCAGGCTGAACATGTATGTGTAGGAGCCTACCATCATGGTCCTCCTCAGGTCCTCCTCCTGCACTCTGCCAGCACAGAACAGGTCTCTGTCGGCGAAGTACTGGGTGGCCACATCACCGATTGGCAACTTGGACAGAACCACCTTGGCTCCTGACTTGTAGATCTTCTCCAGTTTGTCGTACAGGATGTTCCACTCTGCATCGACGATGGCCTGGTAGTCCTGCAGACACACACACAGACATGCGGGGACAACAGTGAGGTATGTGATGCCGTGCAGCCTTTCAGGTGGTCGTGTCTGATGCTGTGCTGCAGTCTCACCTCCACATTTTTCACGCGGACTTCGGCGTTGTCCTTCTCGGCCTTCAGCTCCAGCTCCACGTTGAGGAGTGCGATCTTTGGATTCTCGTAGCGTTTGGGCTGCATCTCAAAGCCGGCGTAGGAGAAGGTCTTCTTGAACGCAACCCCAGAGATCAACTGGGAATCCTGGACGGACGCATTACAGAGAACTTGGCATGAGCAACAAAAAAGTCTTTTCTCTTTTTAAAGGGATACTTCACCCAAAATCGATAATTCACAAATTTTTTCCAAACAACTTTTTCATGTGGCAGCTTCAGGACACTTAGGTCAGTACGGAGGTATTTGGATGTTTCAAAGTGTGTGTTTTGGACGACTCAAAAGTGAACACTATCCGCCGCCATAATATGAAAATCCCCCTCTGAAACTCCAAAAGCGTTTTGATAACTCTGAACATTCTCCAAACCCTTCCTTGGCATGACGGTGAGTAGAAATTAGTGAATTATTGATTTTGGGTGAAGTATCCCTTTAATTTTCATCAAGAGTCATGTCACAGAGTGCTGAGCTCATGACACCCACCTCAAGGCCTCCTCCCTGCACTTTCTTGATGCCGATCATCTTCAGAGACAGCAGCTCCTCCAGAGACATGACGGCGTCCACCACCATCTTGGAGAAGAAACCCTTCTGGCCGGCGATGAGCTTGGAGTTCATGGCTGTGGCCGCACACTTCTCCAACAACTCCCTCTGCTCCCTGAGAGGAGAGAAGCACATGGGAAAATGTTTCTCCTGCTACTAGACGCAGTTTAAGTGACGATTAAACCTCAAACACTAGACGGCTGAGACCGAGCACTCACTGCTTGTCATCTTTCTTCACAGGGATGGCGATTTCCTTGATCTTGCTAACTGCGAGGTGGGTGGCGGTGCGGAAAGCTCTGATGATGGTCTGAGGGTGGAGACCCTCCTCCACGTACGGCTTCAACTGCTTCAGGAACTCGGCGGCCAGGAGGGTGACGGAGGTGGTGCCGTCCCCGACCTGCAGATGATGCCAAGGAAATCAGTGTGAATAAATGGAAAAAAATGTATTTGTATGTGTGTGAGACAGAAACACACACACACACACACACACACGTTACCTCAGCATCCTGGGAACGGGCGATGTCCACCAGGGTCTTGGCAGCGGGGTGAACCACATCCAACAGTTTCAGGATGGTGGCTCCATCATTAGAGATGGTGGCTTTACCTGGAAAACAGAACATTCACACATTTTAGATAAAGGACAACTGTAGACCAATGAGTCCCATTCATTATTAAACCCTCTCTCTGACCTCTGCCATCCACCATCAGTTTGTCCATCCCTCTGGGCCCCAGGGTGGTCCTGACAGCCTCAGAAATCACCTGTGTGGGAAGGAAGAGAAGCAGGTAGAATTAGAAAGATATCCTCAGAGAGTTTTTTTTTTAAAAATGCCACTAACAGGAAATAAATATTCAAGCAATTAATGAGAAAATGGATAGTTTTCCAACCTGGCAGGCATTGATGTTACTGATGAGCTGGGGAATGCCCTGAGACGTGTCTGTCCCCTCCTTCAGCAGGATAACCGGTGTGGGCTGGATAGAGAGATGGATGGAGGCAAAGAAGGGGAGTGGGAGGGAACGACACAAAACAAGGAGAGAGAGATGAAAAGGAAGTTGAGAAAATCAGAGGAACACAGCTCATGTTAGAAACTGTGATAATTACACCATCTTGGCTGAAAACAAGCCAGACCTGCTCTCATGGGTAACCTATGGTCTTTTCTATTTTGTGTGTGGACTTTTAACCTTGATGTGAATCGGGGCTTATTTTTTTGTGTAATATTTCTATGTGTTTTTTCCATGTGTCATGGTGTATTATCTGTATGTTTGATGAAATTTAGCAATTGTGCCAACTCCGGCATATTTATGTTGATGCTTTTTGCTGATATGTTGATTAATGTGCATTGTCCTAATCAAATAAATGAATAAATGAATGAAGTTGGAGTTTCTGTGTGAACAACAGAGATATAAAGTACAGATGATGAAAATATTGTGTGTATTTTAAGAGTACTACATCACAGTCCAGCTATGTTTCAGTGTAACATCATGTGTTATGTCAAACTTAACACCAGGAAAAACTGGGAACACAAACTATGACTGATTCTCAAGATCCTTCAACACAGGAGACTGATATTTTACCATAATGTGCAATCACAATATTAACAGTCACACTGTCAGGATGCTGACTTCAGGTGCATCACTGAGTCTTTCCCAACCTCTGACCTAAAATGGTAAAAGCCGCTCATGCTCAGTCTACTGCTGTAGCTGCAGGGTGTGATGGCTTTGTTAGCCCCTGTCTAGCAGCCTGTCTGTCTTGTTGACAGTGAAGCTGCTGCCTGCAGCAGACCACCTGTCACTGCTCCTAATCAAAGACTTAATACTCATCAGTACGGAAGGATCTCGCAGATCTCTGCTCGTGACAGTGACACTTCATTAACTCCTGTGTTCACCAGGCCTTTGTCTATGACTGTGCATCATCCAGGAGCCACAAGATGCTCAGTCTGGTACCAAACAGACACCGAAACAACCATAACGACTACTCACAGGCAACAGACATGTCCAGACTCAGAGCAGCTCTTTGCTCTTTACAGTAACGTAAAACATAACTGTTTCACATGCAGCCGTTCATACAAAGAGTTTAACCAGACCAGAGCTAACTCATCTACATGCTAACACTACTAAAACAACAGGCGCTGCCCAGATGTACGACATGAAAATACATTAAATAGTCCTTAAAATATAAGTTCAAACAGTGACCAGACCAAAAGGGTTTCTTTAATACACAATAATCCCTAACATGTCAGCTAGCATCACCGTTAGCATCGTATACGCCCATTGATGCCGGGTAGCTAATCCTGCGATGCTAACGCAGTCTGGCTAACAATTAAATCTTTCTAAACATCATCTTCACAAAATAACGTCTTCCCTAGTCTGCCGACGGACAGTCAGTTACACGGAGCACAGGTTAAAGGCAGATGTCGGCTAATAAACTGCACGATGGCCGCGGATTGTAAGTTTGAGTGTGGAGCATGAATGCTAACTCACTCACCATCATCTTTGCAGTTTGTTCGAGAAGCTTTCCACCGGCGACTCTACCCACAATGCCTTTCGAAAGAGACGGCCGCGAGGGGTGCGTTCAAGAACATGCTGCAAGATTTGGTCAGGGATTTTTAGATTTTCTGAATAAATACAATTATGGAGGCATATGTGCTCAATAATAAATTATGAAACATATTATAATATGTACGAAATGTGTTTTAACTAACTAGTCGTATGTTTTATCTACTCATTTCATCATGGTATTGATATTGATAGATAACTGGTTTTGTTTGCTGATGTATTCTTTCTGTCTTTATCTTATATTTTCCGTTTGTTCTGTTTCAGTTTGTTTGTCAAATGACATGTAATATGTTTGTTTATGTTATCATCACACTCATGCACAGAGATCATGTGACAGTTTCCATGCTATTAACATGACAGTGAATATGCAATCTGTGTCTTTGCATGCTGTGCTGCAAAACAAACAACGTGCAGAGACAATTTGCATTTCTTCCAATACAATGATCCACCTGTGCTGTGTATTTCTACTGCATGAGAGAAGTTTTGTATAACAGAGCAACTACTCTTTTTGTATTGAAACACAGGACACTTCAGATTTCTATTTCTCAGTAAGGTTTATTTCACATCATTACAGTAAAGTCAAGTTACAGCAAGATGTTTTAAAATCAGAATGTTTAAAATGCCTACTGCCAAACAGAAAAAAGAAAAGCAGCAGCATTTCCAGCTTTACAACATTAAGGCCTCTCATATTCATAGTTAGGCTATTGTTTCATGAAACAAAGTTTCGAAATTCCATAAGCCTATAAAGAAAAGGAAATATAGGGTGGTAAAACAACAAATATAAATTATCATTCCAAAATCCATTGATAAACACACCACACTTTATGTATGATCATACTTTATGGATGACGTGCTGATGTTTCTGTCTCCTTTTCATTCCTTCTTCTGGACAACAGTTACAACATCAAAGAAATGTGTTTAAAGTATTTATACTGCAATCAGAAAATGACAGTAGTTATAATAGCACAGTATCTCAAGTGTTTTTTGATGTCATAAACGGCAGCCTGCCCAGCCTGTGCAGGTAGAGCAGAGGCTGCAGGTAAGTGCAGCTGACTATCGCAGCGAAAGCCGTGGTCTTATACTGACATGTGAGGGTACGAGCTGGAACCAGTCCACCCAGACACAGGCAGATGAGGTAGGGGAGGTAGTTGACTGTCAGCACAGTCTGGATGATGACGATGGTGTTGAAGGCTTTCCTCTTTGAGGAATTCATCTCTCCTTTTCCTCTCGGCTTGCTTCTCACAACTTCCTTTGCCTTTATTCCCCTCTGGCTGCTCTGTACCTGTCTCCCTGTTTGGTGAGTCTCTTCCGCTTTCTTGTCCATGTCTGTCACCTGTCTGTCCCCCGGTGGAGGTTTCTTCAGTGTTTTGAGCACAGACCAGCTGCAGAAGGTGTCCACGACTAGAACAGGGGGGAACACCACGCACACTGTGATGGAGAAACTGTCAAAGACAGCAGCTAACATCATCAGGACATTAAAGCACCATGAGACAGCCAGACATCCCCATCTGTACTGAGGTGCATTATACCTGTAGGACAGGGAGGGAGAGAACAGGAGAGTCACACAAGATGAAACTAAACCACAAACACCTCAGATCTTTAATTAAAGGCAAAAGTCTTACTGAGATCAACTCAACTTAATTAAGTTAATTATCAATTAATTCAATTCATTCATTTTCTAGTCTTTTTTTTTTTTTTTTTTTTACCAATTTTAACTAAAGTAGCTACATGTGCACTGATTTCTTAGTGCTGCCAAAAGACATGGAAGCACCAACAACTGCATTTTTTCAAAATGTTAAATTGGTCTGGCTCCATCAATCTCCATAGAATTTCATGTTAAAATACTCAGCTTTAAATTAACATGTTTCCAGACTGGGACAAAGAAAGCTGTTTTAGTCTCTAAGGAAAGGCAAGGCAGCTTTATTTATATATAGCACATTTCATACCAACGGGCAACTTAATGTGCTTTACATGAAAACAAAACATTTGACAGTAAGAATTGGAAATGGGAAAAATAACAACATAAAAACATTTCGATCCAGTCGTTTTGGCTAACTCCGATGGAGTTAGCAGTCCCCGCCCTCGTCATGGATCTATTGGTCCTCGTCCCTACGTCACCACATTCAGGCGCATCCCTTGGCTGCACACACAGCCCTTCATGCCGTTCTCTCTCCTCATTGGATAAAGGTTGTAGGATACAAGGAAGTATAAGAAGTTTTCTCCTCGGCTTACAGCAGAGCAGAGTGACTGACAGACCCGTGTTTCAGACCAAACACTCTATATAAGTGATTGACATCGGAAGATAGAACTATTTAAGACTTATATTAACACAAACATTCCGCTTACTTCTGTCAAATTCAGAATTTCAGAAATTTTGGCCATTTTTGAAATCTGCCTTGACAGCTGCTGCCTGGCTTTGACTCCCTGAGTCTATTTGAGAAGTCACACACCAGTCTCACTCACAGGCAATTAGCTCAGTGAGTTAGGCGCTGGTTCTTGGTGTCAGATGATGTGGGTTCAAGACCCAAGGAGGGAGTTGATGATAACACATCAAGATACCAGATGGTCTTTGTGAAACAAATGTACAAAATAGATAGAATAAAATAGAATCTTACCTCAAAAACTGATTTTTCTTTTTACTGTGGTTTCAAATCTGCCTGCACAACAGTGAATGGCTTACTCAATTTGTGAAGCCACCGTAGCACTGCCACTTCCCAATTAGCTCAGTGCGATATACAATGTTCTTTGGTTCTAGAAGTTGTGGGTTCAACCCTCAACTGGTGCAAATTGAACATTATATGGTCAACTGTCCTGTCTTCCCATTCTCCTGTTTGTTGCTCAGAATTTGCCTAAATTTGCCAAAAGATAGCCTGGACCCGACCCATTGCTGCGCAGCAGCTATAATATTATATATATTTTTCTCTCTCTTTTTCCTATACTTCCTTTTATTATTTTTTCTTGCTTTTAATTGTATGTTTAAAGCAGAAGTAAGCGGAATATTTGTGTTAATATAAGTCTTAAATAGGCAATCACTTATAGAGAGTGTTTGGTCTGAAACACGGGTCTGTCAGTCACTCTGCTCTGCTGTAAGCCGAGGAGAAAACTTTCCTTGTATCCTACAACCTTTATCCAATGAGGAGAGAGAACGACATAAAGGACGAGGGTGGGGGCTGCTAACTCCATCGGCTGACAAGAAGTTAGCCAAAACGACCGGATCGCTTACTTCTGCTTTAATGGAAATAGGTACTCAAGTACAAGTACCTCAGAACTGTGCTACTGTCTGTTATAAATCCAGTATAAATTAGCATAGATTTAGCTGCTATAAATTCCACATATTGTCCAGTTGCTGTGATTTCTACCTCACAACTTGCAACTCACGCAGGTGTTTGGCTTTTGGATAACTGGGATTTCCTCCATGCACGACATCATGGGTTGTGCATAAAAGTAAAACGTGTTTGCATCACATTAATCTGACAGACAAACGGCTCCTCTTGCTGTGTTATGCATCACATATATGTGAGACTGGGGTTGGCTACATATCCTACAGATATTAAAGAGTCTATGGAGTTGTAAAATGCAGGAGAGTGATCCGCCTCCCTGCAGCACGAGGAGCCAGCTGTCATCAATCAGCGCGTTACTGCTTGACTTGTATAAAAGTTGTGTTGTGTGTCTCAGTGTGTAGCTGCTTTATGTGTGAAGGACGTGCCCGCTACCCAGTACTGGTGAGTGTCAATGACCGGTTGGTGTAGTTTAAGGACTCTGGTTAATTTGTGTTTTATTGGCTTCAGGTTTTAAATGTTAATTTGATATTTTAATCTTTTGTTCCCCTGTCTGTTACAGACCAACAGCCTACTCTCAACTCAAACTAAAGATGTCTGGCCGTGGGAAGAAAAAGGTGCCAGAAGCAAAGGCTCAAATGTCTCGTTCAGCCAGGGCGGGGGTCACCTTCCCAGTGGGCCGCATTCACAGGCTGCTGAAGAAAGGCCAGTACAGTCAGCGCATCGGCACCGGCTCAGCAGTGTACCTCGCAGCCGTCCTGGAGTACCTCTGTGCTGAGATCCTGGAGTTGGCTGGAAACGCCAGCCGTGACAACAATAAGCGCCGCATCGCTCCTCGTCACATCTTGTTGGCCGTGAAAAACGACGAGGAGCTCAACAAGCTGCTGGCAGGGGTCACGATCTCTGAGGGTGGGGTCATCCCAAATATCCAGGCAAGCCTTCTCCCCAAGAAGACCAAGGGCCCACCCAAAGAGGACAGCTCTGCTAAAGATGTTCAGTCGCAAGAGTTTTAAACTTGCATGTGCAAGGAAATGGAAATATTTATACTTGTTATCAAATTAAAGTTTATGCTTTTACATCTATGCTTGTCTAGTCATGTCTGACACGTGTCTTGTTGTTCAGCTTGGATAAACTGGCTGAGAGCTTCAGTAACCAGGGACATTTCTCATTTCTCAGGGGTTTTGAGATGTTCTTGGCATCCACTAGAACTTAGGTTTCTTCACCTTGAACCCTGGTTGTGCTATTGTGACCTATGCAAAGGTTGTCTGCCTGTGTTGACTCTCAGGGAGTCTACACTGATGTGGAGGTCTTGAACATTTCAACTTGAAAAAGGCATTACTAAAATGTTGACAAAGAAGAATTCCTAAAATTAAAAACTAAACCAAAATGGAACATAAAAGAGTTTGCAGCATGAAATATCGATTTGAAAACAATAAGAGGACTTGCAGTGCAAATCCAAGATTAATAAAAGGTAGTCAAAAAACAAAAAAGTTACTTATCAGGGGGATTTATTTGAATCATTCAACCCTTACATACTGTTCGGGTCAAATTTGACCCATTTTGACATTTGACAGCAGGAAAAAATACCCTAAACATCATTCTTTTATGCTGAAATTTTATGACTTTTCCTAAAGTGACCCAAAATACACAAAAATGAAAATATTTTTAAATTGTATTCTTTTGAACAAGTGCTACAAATTTTTATACACTGAGGCTGTTTCGGGTCAAATTTGACCCGTATCAGTTTAGATGGATTTTAGACCCACCAGTGTGGGTCAAATCAAGGAAAATTGTGGTTTTAGGGAATCTTGAAACTGTGGAACTGTACAGGCCATGTTTGTGTGTATAATTTATGGGACAGTGGTGACAGAAACAGAGTTCAAGGGGGACTTTGACACTGTCACGAGAACTGCCTGTGTTCCCACCACATTTGCCCAGGTTCCCACAGAGACAGACACCTGCTGGTCTTTGAGGGGGCATGGGGGAACCTTGAAACAGTGAAATAGCCTAGTAAAACAGCATAGTAGTGATCATACAGTATGGTGCACAAATGGAACAGAAGTCATCTGAGGTCAAGGGGTGCCTTGACACAGACACGAGATCTGAACCTGCAAGCACCTGCACCTGCAATGTAATAAAATAATCTATAAAGTAACAAATTTGAATCAATTTGCGTTGGGAGGGTGGTGGTGGGGGGTCATGACATAGAGGTTCCTGAGCTGCCATTTCAGTGACTGACATCATGGCAGCGAGACTTGGTACAACAGGCCCTTTATCTGATCTTCCAAAAGGAGGAGGTTGATAGTGATTTGGTGGAGGATGTGTCAGAGCAGGAAGACAATGCCAAAGAAAACCATATTATATATAAAGCAGGGAGAGTGCTTTTTTTTATAACAAGCATTTTATTATTTAATTTTTTTGTGTTCTAAGTGGTAAATGTTGAATTAATATTGATAATTATGATTTCTTATGATATAGCATTTAGCTTATAACATATAGCACCTAAGGGTTGCAATGGTTAAACATGGTCATATTATGAATTCCAACAGTTCCACAATGTTCATGCCATTTTAAAATTCAATGAAATATATTTAAATCATTGTGGCTTTTATGTGTTTATGTCTTATGTAGAACAGGATGTAATACTGTGTAATAGTAGAAGTTTTCTCCAAAAACGAGTGTTGTAAAACTTAAAAAATGCACTCTCCCTGATCTCTGAATTTTTTTTTAACACATAATCATACATTAATGTATGTGTCATAGGCTATTTAAACATTCTAAATAGATCTGTAGTTTAAAATTCAATATAGACACTTACTATGAGGGAATTCTTGGTCCGGGTCAAAATTGACCCGAACCATACTGTGAAGGTATCAAATTTGAACAGTAAGGGTTAAATTGTATCAGGCTTAAAGTTGCATAATTGAGGTCGTGGCCACAATGAGTGACAGGTGGGTGAGCATATGCTTGCCACAAATCTACATGCTCTCAATTTTTTTTTTCCCACGCACGTTTCATCTTAATGCACAATTTGGTATTAGCTGAGCAATTGGTGAATATGCTACCAAAATGGTGACAGTGTGAAGTTTAATATCTAGCTCCGGTTGGTGCTGCATTATCCTCCCTGTGGTAGGGGATATACACTGACAACCTGTTACTAATTTTAAAGCTACAATGGATTTAAAAATTAGTTTGTATCTTCTATGTGAACTTTGTATATGGTTTTACCTTTGATAGAGGAGGGGTCGTACCACAGCCAAGTACCTCTGCACACACACCAGACAGAGGAGCAGCGGCTTCATAACAGCCATCAAGGATGTCAGGATGGTAACCATGGCCTGCAAAAGCCTCGTCTGCCACAGGAACTGATCGACAAAATGCAGAGGCACAATCAGGTAGAAGGCGAGCTGGGTGAGGGCCAGGTGGAGGGGGAAGAAGTCTGCAGGCAGGATGCCAGAAACCTTTGACCTGTAAATTTGATAAATGTAAAATAACCATCAGAATAAAGAGCTAATGTAATTTATTTATTAATGAATTCATGGAAACTGCATTGTGGAATACAATTCGTGTACATGTTGTGTCACAAAATGACATTACATTTTCCTGAGGATGTGATACACGAGCCAGAAGTTTGATGGGACGCCGACGAAGAATTCAAAGACATATGTGATGAAGAGGATGAGCAGGCCTGTCGAAAGTCCGCTTAAATTCTCATCATCTATGCAATCTATCCACACATCCACTGAAGCCGAGGAAGAAGAGTTTGTAGCTAAAACACCCATACTGTAGAAAACACAGAGAGAGAGAGAGAGGAAATCAATGAGTGGAACAGAAAGGTAGCAGTGAGAGGGAAAAGAGATCCAGTGTTGTCATCAAAACTGTTCAAGACGCTTGATCATATAAAATTGCAAAACTGGAGCCAACACACTCTTAATGGAATTACTGTATGGTTCATATGTTTGTGAATGATGCGTATAAAGAAACTGACACAAACCTTTCAGTGTGCAGGGTGAATTGTCCAAGAAGGGCAGTGGAGTTGCTGCTGGGTTGAGAGTTTCTATAAGGTAAACTTCACAAATATTTAGCATGACAGGCGTTGTATGGATTTGCATGAAAATGACGTAACCCAGATGCATATGTTGTGGTCTGACTGGACCTTTATCATATAGGCTCTGTCTCCATGTTCTTCTTTCAAAGATTTTAAAGATTTTTATGTCAATCAAAAAGTCATTTCTCTCTCACCTACAATAAATATTATAGATAATTATATATAAATTAAATTCTATAGAAAATAAAATATAATATTATAATATATAAAATCACCAGTGGCTGTAGGGCAGGGGTTTGGTGTCAACGTGTGGCCAGAGGGTCCAGTCCAGCCCATGGGATGAATTTGCCAAGTGTGAAAATTACATAGAAGACAGAAGAGGCTTAATGTTGTTGAAATTGCACATATTTTTCTCAAGAAATTTCAGGTTGTTCATACAGTAATGTTTTGTAAAAGGATAGTTCATTAACTGTAAACATTTTAATGAGGCGGCTGCTTGTAGCTACTTCTTAACACTAAAACAAATGAATGTTTTTTTTTAGGTTGTTATGTTATTATTTTACTGGTCTGTCTAACCCACTTGAGATCAGTTGCCCTGTATGTGGTCCCCTGAAATAAGAAAATAAGTTTGACACACCTGCGGCAAAGCATAGTGCATAATGGTAGGTTAGTCAGGTTACTTTATATGGCCTCCTTCCACAACAAGGGACACACTTTAAATAAAATATAAAGGTAAAAATTAAGAAATATATGTATAAAACAGACACACATAATATGTAAAAGTAGGATGACATCAAAATTAGTTTTGAAAAATAGGTTTAATAGAGACAGGTGTTCTTGAACGTAGCTTTTGTAACGTATCGCAGGGCAGCTGAAAGCAGGCCTCTGATTGGCTTACAGCTTGTGAGTCATTTTATATATCAGGATATGCCAAATGGGTGGTGCTCTTGTTCGCTGTGTGTAATAATCGACAGTGCAGACTCCGCCCGTGTAACAGATACCCTCGTGAACAAAACACGCGCGCACAATCCGTAACCCAGAACTCGCGCGGAGTTTGGAAACTGTACACACAGCGGTGGCGGGAGATGTTGAACAGAAAAGCAGGAGCAACGTCGGTGTTTTGATATTAAAATAAGCTTCAGTACAGAGAAGGTCGGCACGAGCTGCTCTGACAGGACTCGCGTTTGACGAAGGGAAAAACAAAGATGGACGAGTTCGGAGTTTATGCGGGTTTCGGGGTGAACGGTCCGCCGCAAAGGCTGCTGAGGTAGGACACCAGCTACAGGCTGTAACTTTAGCTACCTGCTCACATTGATGCATGAACTCAACGCCTTAGTGTTTATGAGCCCAGTGCAGGCTAACGTTAGGTTAAATTCATTTTTCATCGAGTTTTTGTAAGAGTGTGTCTCAAGCACATACCATAAATCTTCTGTTGCTCCGCCATTGGCGCCTCTGTAAATAGCTGTGTTTATAGCGTCGGTTAGCTTCTCGGTTTAAGTGAAACGCTTAACAAAATACTGTCAATAATACATTTAAACCACATTTTCTGGATAGTAAGAGACAAACATATCGTTATTTTGTTTTTTTCCCTCCTCTGTGTCAGTGCCGAGGGCTCTTGCAGGGTGTGTGTTGCAGTTCCGGCCTCTGTCCGCCAGGTGGTGCTGTTCAGCAGCGGGCCCTGGGGGGACAGGATCTGCGTCAACGCCGAGCTCAACGACGCAGACAGGATGCCTATCACTATCGGCAAGCTGACCCCTTATAACAGGTAGACCGAGTCTGTCAGCGCGCTGTAAACCCCGTTCAGTCCACGAGTGGGACTTTGACACCTTATTCCTCCAGTAAAAACAGCTGACTGTGCTGTGGTGTTTGCTGAACCCCGCACTTACTGAGCTGTCAGATTCATTTGTAACCTACTAATATTACTGTCTGATGTCCTCCAGGTGTCTGTCATGGGAGAAGTGGGAGGAGGAGACATGGACAGACAGTGTCACACTCAACATAGCTCTGGAGGGAGGAAGCCAGGTAAATATCAAACGAACTCCTTGGTATAGGACTGTGAGTTTACCACCTACAGATAAGCCATCAACAGATTATGTGGACACATGTGGATATGCATCTGGAGCTTCAATTTGAGCCTTTTATTGAAGCAGCATTGAGAAGAAATGATAATATTTAGATATGGTAGACAAATCTGTCATCTTTGTTATTCCTTAAAAAATGAATACTAATATGTGGAGGGTTGTTTAGGCCGGTCACAGGAAAAACTTTTATATATATTGTATGTTTTTGTTTTGTTTTTTCCCAGACAAAAGCAGATTGGTCAGAACCAGAACTCATCCTGGCTGTGAAGGAATACACACCAAAGGTAATCTGATAATGATGTATTGTTACTGAATGATCAACAATAAGCACTTTATCCATCTACAAGCTAGTTAGCTTCAGCCTTAACCATTTCGGTCAGCCTTATGTAGCCTTTCTTTGGGATAGATGTTTTGTTTTTTCTGATAGTAGCAAATGTTGCTGATTGAAATAAATTTAAATATAACATTACAAATCTAAAATGTATTTTTATAAATCAGTAATCATTTTGAATTAGTGACATCACATATTCACCTATTATTTCAATATACCCTCTTTAAAGCAGATATCAGTGGCACGGCCGTTTCGGCTAATGCTGTGTTCAAGGCAGGCTTTTGAAACCGTAAGTTACAGCTTCAAGTCACAACTACGACTTGGTAGCGTTCCAGGTAACCCGTAGCTCGTGTTTTTACCGTCCTGTTGTCTGTGAAAGTTCCCTATAACGGCCACTCGTAACTTCCGACCCGTGAACTCGTACCAGATCGAACTGGTATGACTTCACAGGAAGGAAAAACACAAAGTACGAGTTTCCTTGAACGCACCATGAGTTAGCAGCCCCCGCCCTTGTCAGGCATCAATTGGTCCTCGTGCTACGTCACCACATTCACGCGCATCCCTTGGCTGCACACACAGCCCTTCATGCCGTTCTCTCCCCTCATTGGATAACACTTGTATCCCACAAGGAAAATTTTCTCCTCGGGTTACAGCAGAGCAGAGTGACGGAGAGACTCGTGTTTAGGCTGAAATACTTCATGTAAGTGATTGCTGACGGAAAATAGGACTATTTAGGACTTATATTAACAAAAACATTCCACTGATATCTGCTTTAACTCAGACCGGTCGACCGGTTAAAGGGATAGTTCAACATTTCGGCAAATTGGCCCATTGTCATAATCGCTATAGTCATAGCAGTAGGTTCGTTACCTTTAATTGTCGGTGCAAGTTATTTTTAGAACGGTGGAGCAGAGCCGCAAGCTGCTCAGAGCTACGCTACAGACAAAACGTTACGAGATGGAGTTGTTTTCGAGGCAAATGCATGCAAAACTGCTGATGCGCATTCCCGTCGGGGGCAGTTTATTAGCAAGCAGTCTCTGCATTTGCCTCGAAAACAACTCTGTCTCGTAATGTTGCGTTATTATCTCATAGCGTGGTGAATGTGTAGGTCACAACTTGTCCATGAGAGCATTCTGGAGTTGTTGGATTGTGTATTTGATGAGTTTGATGAGTAGGGCTGTCCCGATTATCAAATTTAATAATTGAAGCTTCGTGGACATAAAATCGATCAAAATCGGCGGCGGCAACCGTAACGTCTGACGGAGGGCGATCGTAGCGGAAATAATGAAAGTAATGGCAAACAAACACTGCATATCTCCAAAATCAGGCAGGTTTCCAGGATGCCAAGTTGCCTATTCATTTTAATGTAACAATTGCCAATGAGAACCGTTGTCAAAAAGGAAAAAAGGATGATACCATGATACCTTTCAGCATCCCAAGATGTGGTGCAATCTTGATTCTGTTTCAAGTATCTGTTAATTGACTTCTGCACTGTTCCCAGGACACCACGGCTCCCCTCGCAGCCCGGGAGCTCAACGGCAAGAGGAAAAGAGGACGGGTGTCGGAGGAAGACGGCGATGAGAACAAGGTGACGAAGAGAGAGGAAGAGGAGAACGTGTGTCCAAACGGAACCGTGGAGAAGACCACGCCGGTGCGAAAGGCCAGAGGGCAAAGCAAAGCTGGACAGAAGCTGTTCAACAGTGGAGCAGATGCAACAAAGACAAAGGGGACAGGTGAGACACTCTCTACTGTCCCAGTGCTGTGATTCAGAGCTTCATCACATGCTTTACTTTTCTATAACGAACTACAATAAGCAAATTAGTAAAAATGTTATATTTATTCCCTGTGTGTGTCAGAAGTGAAAGTGCCAAGTGAACACAGTGTTTATACCGGTGGTCAGTGCAAAGGGCAGAATAGTGCAGCCAGTGATAATTAGTTGTGAGGACACTCCCGTGTCTCTGTGTCTCCGTGTGGAGGAGTAAATCATTTCTTTTGTGCACTGTTCCTTTCCATCAAATCTGCTCTCCTCAGCTAATGGAGCAGGAGAGGCGCAGGGGATTGTGGGAAGAACGCCTCCTCAGAGTGCAGCCAGGACGAAGAGTAGGCAGGCCAAGACTCCCACACAGACTTGTGAGTTTGTGAATACACATTACATACCGTTTCATCTTTACTTTCTGTCGTATTTATTCACTTTTCCCGGTCCCTCGGCGGCTCCGTCCATGCACATCGCCCACCTGGGTTCACAGAACAACGCTTTTCTTGCTCGTCTTCCTCCGGTTGTGAGGAGCGTTCGCTGCAGGAATGTAACATAAAGTTAGAAATGTGACTCATGCGCAGTCCTTGGCCCCGTCCAGGTATGTGTAGGTTACAGCCAGACAGTTAGACAATAGGCTTTAAAACATGTGAGGAGATGAATTCACATTCATGGTCCAGTCAGCAGCACATCTGGAAAATTCCTGACATCAGTCACTGGCCTGTTTTTATGGACCAGATGCAGAGACACTGTGGCCAGGATGCAACCACCTGTGTTTGTTTCCTCTGTAACCGCTGATGTTTCCAGCCACTCTCCATAAAAGAATCAATTGTAGCCTCAGATCCTCAGACGGGCCAGTCCCTGCCCCCACACCCTGAGGAATCCTCTCTGTTCCTATTGTTCTGTGTTGATATTTATATCATTATCCAGATGCTGCACGTGAGATGTTTAATAATTGAGATGCCAAATTTCTGACCCCCCCCCTTCCCTGCAGCCGCCCCCCTGCTCAGCCCGTCAGGTCGCTGGGGCCAGACTCTGTGTCCCATCGATGCTCAAACAGCAATTCTGATTGGAGGACAGGGAGCCAGGATGCAGTTCTGCAAAGATCCCATGTGGAAGCTGTGCACAGGTCAGTCACACACCACAACTGCTAAATCAGCCTCAACTTAAAGGAATAGTTCAGTTTTTTTTTTGAAGTGGGGTTGTATGAGGTGCAAATGGCCATTAATTATAATATCTAATGCATCAGCTGGTCGGAAAAAAGTTTGTTTATCTGGAACTAACCAACTCACCCAGTATTCCTCCACACAGACAGGCTCTGCGAGGCGCTGTATCAGCTGTTTGGATCGGTGTGTAGAAGAGGCGGAGTGATACAGCGCGTTGCGAAGCCTGTCTGTGTGGAGGAGTACTGAGTGAGTTAGCTAGATCCAGATTTTAAAAAAAAAACATTTTTCCGACCAGCTGATGCATTGTACATTTTTATTTTGGGACGGGACTTCTCGTAGGCGGCAAAAATACACTAATTAATTGTCCCCCATTCACAACAGTGTATTGCCTGTGTCTCATGCAGTGCGATGCGCCGGTGTTTCTTGGTGGGGGGGAGCAGAGACCTTTCTACTGCAGATATTATAATTAATGGCCATTTGTAGCTCATATAACCCCACTTCAAAAAAGATAAACTACGCTTTAAAGAGACAGTTGTTTCCTGTGGGGACCTGGTCTCAGGTGGTGTTCTCTGTCCTACAGAGGACTTGTCCTGGATGACCGCCGAGACTCTGGCAGAGGGTCCGACCCCGGAGGCCAGGATCGGGCACACGGCCGTCTATGACCCGGCTTCCAAACGGATCTTTGTGTTTGGAGGCTCGAAAAACAAGAAATGGTTCAACGATGTCCACATCCTGGACACCCAGAGCTGGAAGTGGACCATGGTGGAGGTGTGTGTGTATTTGTATTCCCTGTGAGGACATTTTCCACTTCACCTCCTCCTCCATGTCCTCATGGTCTCCTCTGTCCCCCCTCAGGCTCAGGGTAAGGTCCCCCCTCTGGCCTACCACAGCTGCAGCATGTTTCGGGGGGAGCTCTTCGTCCTCGGGGGGGTGTTTCCTTGTCCAAACCCGGAGCCCGATGGCTGCAGCGACTCCCTGTACATCTTTGACCCCCACCTCTCCATTTGGTACGAACCCATCGTGACGGGAAACAAACCTTCCCCCCGCTCAGGGTAAGACCTTTCTTTCTCACATTTTCAGCTCTTCATTTGTGCACCTCTTTAAGTCACTTCTTTTCTTTGTTCTTCCAGCCACTCTGCGTGTGTGATGCAGGAGAGGAAGATCTATGTGTTTGGTGGATGGGACACTCCGGTCTGCTACAATGACATGTACATGTTGGACCTTGGTGAGACACATTGTCCATAAGGAGTCTCCTGGTTCTTGTACATCTGGACGCAAGAGTAAAGTCTAACATGTTCCTGTGTTCATCAGGTCTGATGGAGTTCTCTGCTGTGAAAACCAGTGGGAAAGCCCCCTCCCCTCGAAGGTACACAACCAGACACACTACACTGTTCATGTAGTTGGAGTGCACTGAAACCTTATGATCTATAGTTATCAAAAAGGACCAATAGCCAATCAGATACTTCAAATAATACTCAAAATAATCTACTTAGAAGTAGTTCTGCTATGTACTAATGATCATGTATCAATCCGCAGTGTCAAAAGTCTAGGTGTAGGAACTATTTGTTGTGTATATTAACATGAGTTTGTGTGTGTGTTGCAGTTGGCATGGCAGCGCTGTGCTGTCAGACACAAAGTTTCTGATCCACGGAGGTTACAACGGAAACAACGCTCTGAGTGACACCTTCATCTTTGATATAGGTGAGAGGCACTGTCACACACACACACACACACACACGTATCTGTTACTATCTGTTAATGGTGGGATGACTTTTTGCGTTGGTCTCCATTGTTTCAGACACCAACAGCTGGACAGAGGTGTCGATCCCTGAGCTCTCCGTCCCGAGGGCGGGGCACACCATCATCACCATGGATACAGCCAGTGGCCAGCCTTTCTGCGAGGTGGATGAAGACATGGGCGTGGACGCGGGCAGGACTCTGCTGGTGTTCGGCGGCGGGGACAACGAGGGCAACTTCTACTCCGACCTGACGACTGTCGCCGTGGAGGAGCTTCTCACTGCTATTTAAAGACAGAGAGTCAGAGGTGAATCCTCACTCACTGGCTGTATTTGAAGCTATTTCCACACCCCCACGTTGCCTCTTCTTATTTATATTCCTATAGTTTGTACCCTTTTTTTTCCTGTGGTTGATCCCTTCCTTCTGTCAGTTCAGTTTTTTAAGGGTTTTTACAGTTTTATTTTTGGAAAATGTGTGTTTAAATTCATGTGCTCTATGCAGATTTTGGGCATTTTTTTCAATACAGATATAAAAAGATGGAATAAAAATAAATATTTTAGAGGTAAACAGTTTTTTGGGGGGGTCATAACAGGAAAAATAGTCTTTATTTGAAACGAAACATTACAGATTATATCATCAAGGATATTATTATAGTTTTTTATGTACATAGTTTAGACTGTCCAGTGTTCTTCCTCAGCTAAAAAGTGAAGTATTGGATATGTGTGTGTTTCTGTTTCTAATGAATAACTGAAGCTTTTCGCTGTGTGACTGTCCCCGCTCATTTGGTCTTTGTTGCCTCTGGATAAGAATATCTTGTTCCTGCTTTGGTGCTGCGCAGCTTTGCACTTGGATCATGTCTTTTCTTAATAAAGATTTGAATTTTTACGCTGGTGGAGGATGTTGTTCTGGACGTTAACGTTCCTACACAGACGCAGAGCAGGTCAAAGCTGCTCGGACTCAGTTTACCACCTTTTCCATTCCCTGAATAATTAACCCATTTAAGATGCACTAAGTGGTGTCAAACTGATGTCAATGAAATGGGATTTGACACTTGGAGCTGAAAGGGGCCGTTAATAACAGGCCCTGTTGTCCCGGTAACTCAACGCTAACATGAGTTAATGTCAGACTAGCAGAGTAACTGATGCTATCTTCAAAGAGCCGCGGCTAAATGGAGACGTTTTAATAAAAGATTAGTGGAGTTGAGAGGGATTATCTTTGTTTCCGCTGAATGTCTGATTATGGCGTCATGAATGTGGCCATTTTTTTTGCTTTGATATTTTCATGGATTTATATTGTACTAAGGGTCTCATGTTCGGCACCAGCAGGTTCCAACAAGTCAGTAAATTCCCACTTATATAATGTTGAAGCAGCATGAAAGGACGTCCATGCTCTCAGCAGTGACACATATAATGTCTCATCAGTTAGAGACTTACAAATGATGAGTTTGAGGCTGATTTCAGTATGTTTAATCAATAGTATTATAAAATTGATTTGTGTAGAATATTTGAATAATATTTGGAACAATTGAGGCAATAAAAGTGAAGTATTCGTTTTTGGGGAAATCAATTTGAGTGAAAGAACAAGCAAGGTCAAGTTTATTTTCTGTCTTTTTATTTTTCCAGAAAATGAAGCGATAAGATCAGTCGATAATGTTTTCACCTACTGCATGGCGTTTCCTCTGGTGATGCAAAGGAAGCCTGGTTTCCTCAAAATATTCAGCCAGAAACAAATTTGATTTCCTCGTCTCCCTGTGAGACTGGAGGATGTCTGTGCCTTTTTCCACAACTTGATTCTGTTCCCTGGAAATCTGCAAATCATAAAATATGCAATGTTCTTAATGGGCTCCCCATTACATGTATCATAATTAAAGGTAATGTGGTTGAATTTTATACATTAAGAGTCTTCAGCCCTTTAATTACTAATGCACATTATGTTGTTCTCTGATTGGAACACAGTGGGTACAAAGAGCCTATTTCTGGCCCTTGCTTCGTACTTCACTAATTTTGCCCACGCTGTGAGTCAGCACCTGCTAAACTGCAGGTGAGGGAAGGATTCTGATTCGTCGGCCACGAATTAGACAAAAGTAAGATAATCCTTATACTTTCGATTTTATCCTCCATCCGCAGTCTCTGTTTGATTACTTTGCTAACACTCGCAGCAGCAGGCTGTGATGGGAGGTGTGTCCCTTACTGTCACTCTGTGATGGCTTGTAATTATTAGTTAATGTGAACATTTGTGTTTCTTTGTTTCCTTTCAATTTTAAACAAATGTGTTGCTATTATACATTTTTGTAAAATCATAATTTCTGTGTTCAAGTCAGCTGAGCTGCTCAGCAGTCGACCTCCACGTGATGAAGAGTTCTTCACCACCGCCCACCAGGGTCCTAGCAGGTCAGACTGTGGTTTTACTGGGCAGCATCCAGGTCAAATGTTTGATAATTACTAATTATTAATTTTATACCAAGGAAACACTCCCTTTACCCCTCAATGTTGCACACAGTTGTTGCAAACCTCTGATTATCTCATTATACCTGTTAAGCAGCAGAAGTTACACCGTCATCATGTAATTGGCTCATTCAGTTTGGTGACATCATGTCTGAATAAATGATTAAACCATGAGTGTGCAGGGCTCATAGATGGCGTACGCATCGATGTGTTTGTAGAACTTACTTGTGATGGTTTCCATAAAATGTATTATGATATGAAACCATATTTTGATATTATATCACATTTAGTTAATGCCCCCTCCCTTAATTCATCTGCAAATACTTACAAGTAGGTTAAGCTCGACAGAATAATTAACTACCAGGGTGAGCAATTTAGTTATATTAACATTTAAATAACTGATTGATTGATAGACTGTCTTCTAATCCCCCTGCCCCCCCCAAAAAAGAAAAGAAAGTACAATCAAAAAGACACCTAAAATCAATGAAGAAACCACCATTATAAACATGTATAACATACAAAGTGCACATTGCAGGTGGCACTGCCAGGTCACATAAATAAATACCAGAGTAAATCCTGTTAAATTCGGGGGGTTAAAGTCAAAGAACAAGTGGTCCCAAGTGCAGTCGTGCTGCGTTCAGTGCATAGACTGTAAAAGGTTCAGTGCCTGCTACGGGAGTTAAAGACTTAATGTAAATGTTCTGACTGGCCCCTCGTGGCTCTGAATCGATGTCCAGATGGAAGTAGTTCAAACTCTGTGTGTGTGTGTGTGTGTGTGTGTGTGTGTGTGTGTGTGTGTGTGTGAGGTACCAACAACTGTGTGTTTAGGCTTCCTGTGTACAGCAGTGTCAAAGCTGTGTATGTGACTTGCCAATCACTTTCAACAATTTTCACACTCAAGATACAGCACCAAGCTGTTAGACCCAACGATGAGACGCTCTCCACCAGGCCCCTGCTGTGTGCCATGTCCAGGGTCTGTTGGCCAACACCAACGCTCCTCAGCTTCTTCATTAAAAACAATTGCTCTCTTAAAACCATGTGGATAATTCTCTAGATGTGTTGTGATGACTGTTCAGTACCTGGCTCGGTGAGAAGTGACTGTGCTGTTCATATGTAGGACAGTGTGACAGAGGATTAGGTTGCAGTGCAGCTTTAATTGGATGTCAATTACACAGTGATCGAGATCAGCACACGGCCTCGGAATTACCCAGAGTAAGACGGTGGAGGCATGCGGAGATCAACTGAAAAAATGCAGGACATTAGGTCTGGTGATGTGCATGGGTTGCCAGACTCTACAGAGGAAATCACTGGCCACATATTAAACACAACAGTTATCGGAGTCTCAATCTGGCCCGATACATAATTGGCACCTTTACATAGCAGAGTGGAGATAAAAAAGACTGGTAGAGTTTTTTTTGTGTGTATGTGTATAATGCTCATCCAATTAAACTGAAAATACCCTCAAATTAACAGTCTGCACTTCAGCCTCCTACTCAGTGTGTCATTTCTCCTCCAAAAGCAAAATAGGAGCATGGCAGCCAAAAGAAATCCATCCAGATAAATATGGAACTCACTCAGCAGATAGACAGATAGATAGATAGATAGATAGATAGATAGATAGATAGATAGATAGATAGATAGATAGATAGATAGATAGATAGATAGATAGATAGATAGATAGATAGGTGCTGTAATATAGTCTGCTTCCTGCAGATGGCGACACTTCAGCATATTTCCCTCAGCACCAACTCAGACTGTAACAGCTCATTTCTAATCTTGAAAAATGTAGAGTCAGTGAGTTCATGTGATTGTGATTTTATGATTGTGTTCTTTATCCATCATGTCTTGTGGTATTTGTGCATGTTTCCTTCACAGTGTGACAGGGTGGCATCCGCTCTAGTGTGATTCCCATGGAAAAGAGTAATTGTGACTGGTTTAAGTGCTAGTTTAGTGACAAGAGAGGCTGAATGCCTCTCTGTGGTGCAGTAAATAAACTAGTAACGGTTGTGAATGCACTGATATGCACTGAAAACAGAGGTGTTTGTCTCCTGTAACAGCGCGTATACCCTTGAGTGCACTCCTTCCATCATCAGGGGTGTGATTTTTCCCCTTGATTCATCGGGAAATCCTGCCAGTTGGATTCTCTCCCAGTTGTTGCTAACGAGCCTCTCATACCCCTTCATTTCCTGATTTCTTTTTTATTTTCTCCATAACATCCTCGCATTGTGAATTGCGAATATCTGGTATTGTGACGGGTCTCTGCAGGCCTCCTGACTGACAAGAGTTCAGGCATCACCACTTCCAACAGCAGCCATATTATCTTTGTCAGTCCGTGTCTGTTGCTAAGTTACTTGAAAATGTCTATGCCAGCTGTCAGCATCTCACAGTCACACTTATGGATTGCCTGGGCACATATTTACAAATGACACTTTATTTTTTTACAGCCGCGGTTGTATTTTCCTTCCAATTCCTCTGTAGTTAAAAAAGGAGGTATTTTATGATGTAATCATCTCATTTATATCATTAACAGAATAAAAATCAGTTACAAGTTCAACTACGTATATGATTAGTTATAGGTTATGAATGTAGCCTAATATGTGCTGTTACTAGTGATTTCTTTCCCCATTAATCTGTTTAGATTTCATCAACTGCATTGTAAAGTTCAGTATCTGATATAAACTAAATGCTGAATTTGTGTCACACTGGATGATATGTCATTGTCTTCCAGTCAGAAATAGAGAGCCATGCCGTGTTGGCCATGTTTAGGCCTCATAGGTGAAGTTCTGTATTCTCTATACATGCTGTACGGTGATATAAAACTGCTATCTTATGCATGAATGTAAAAAAAAACAAAAAAAACATTAACCTAGCTGTTTCTCTGTATTTTCCTCTCTAGTGATATGGGTTACTTCAAGAATTGTGTGTTTTCACAAAGAACTGAATTATCTGAGCTTTGAAGGGAAAAACTAAGTGTGTGACAGATGAAAGGAAACAGGGATGTTACTCCATTGTAGAAAATGTCTGTCAGCTCCTGTAGACAGGCTGTCATGTGAACATCACCTGCAGAACAGGAGTTTCCAGAGAGATACAGAAAGAGAGGGGGGAAATGGGTGGGCTTTTGTATGCAAGTTTGTAAATGGAACAATTCTTAGCAGACTTTCGCAGCTTTGTAGGGACTGGGAGGGGTGTAGCCTCCCTAAAATAATACAGGTCTTGTGTCCCCTGGGATGTCTGCACTCTCCAGCTGCTGGCACCTGGAATTGTCACCATTTTTCACAATACCAATGCTATACAAGTACAAAATGAGTGTTGTGTAGTTATTTACATGATAATAATAACTTAGATTTATAGTGCCTTTCAGGACAGCGAAGGACGCTTTAGAATAACACAACAGAAAACAGCAATAAACATGGACAACCAAATATGCAGGTAAAAGCCTGCAAGAACAAGTGCCTCATCAACAGGTCTTTTTACCTGGTTAAATAAAGGCTAAATAAATCAACATAGATTTGTTACATGTAACATCAGTAGCTATATTGTATGTGTGATGTATTAGCTATTTATATAAACATTAGTTAACTTGTTTAGGGGCAGGATTTTGAGCTATTTGGATATAAACCACCTATCTAGGAGCCATTGGGATGAAGTCATAATGCACAACCCATGATATTGTACACTGAGGGCAAAGTACCAAAAAGCTGCCAAACAAGTGATTTTTAGGGATTTGTGGTCCCTGGAGGTTTATCCTCACTAAGCTTGGCTTCACTTCACAAAAAAAGTCCTTCAGGAATAGTCTGTAGCCTGTGTCAGTTGCGGATGAGTCCTGTGGAAATCGTGGGGGATAGCGCACAGGATACTGAAACGAATGATTTTTTTTTTCTTTAGCGACACTGCACCTGCCATTTACCAACCTGGAAGAAACGCGGTCACCAGCAAAGGCTCGGAAAAAACTCGAGTAGAGCCGAACACGAAACGAACCTCCTCTCCCTCCCTCCCTGTTTCAATCCTCCTCCTTCAGTCGTGGTGCAAGCAGCCATGTTGCCGCGAGCTTGTTCCGGTATCAGGGCAGGATCGTGCGCATAGACTCAGACTGCATTGGGGCGCAGCTCCTCGCCTCTCTCCCCCTGTCGCCCGTGGCACGCACCTCCGAACAAGAAAACCCCCAGTTTACCGATAATGGATTTTTACAACTTGATGATTCCTGCTTCGGTCGGCCGGTCACAGGAATAACAGCAGTCGGTGTACCGACAGGTATATCGCCACACTGCAGTGCAGCAGTGGTGAACGACCTTATTCCAATCACGCAACAGAGGGAAGAAGAGCGCCGGTGATTTCCGTGGATTTTGAGTTTCGTGGGCAGCTCTGTTGCAGTCACCGCCGCTGCGGCCGCTGGAAGATATAGCTAACCCGCTAGCTCCGCTTCCGAAGAAACACTGAATTAGCCAACTACATGGGCTAAAATCGGCCAGCCAGTTAGCTAGCGCAACAAATTAATTCGTGTTTCCTCACCTGCCATGTGAGCATTTTTTACATGGTGCTGCTTTTAATCTCTCGGATACCCTAACCCTGGATACCTCACCGGGAAAACATTTTGAATTGTTTTGTGTGAGTTGGGAAGGTCGAGACCTCGCCGGGAATAACTTTGGCCCTGAAAGTTTTGTAGAGCCCGGGACCTGGCTTCAGACCTGAAAGGAAAACACGAAAAAAAGCCACGAAAAAAAGAGAAAGATATACGACGGAACTGCGTTATGAAGACGACGCTGGATGTACATTTGTTGTAGATTTCGGCGACAACAGTCGGGGCTTCCTCGGACGTTAGTTAGCATGTTAGCCTGTTAGCCTCCTAATTGAACCAGTTCAGTTCAACCGCTGCTCAACTTTTCCCTCAAGCTAGCCCGAGCAGCTAGCTGGACAAAACGTCACAGCGTCAGGTTGATAGCTCGCTGCTCACCGTCGACGCTTATAAATGCTAATTGAGAACTGAATGTTTTCACACCTCGGCCGAAGCTGAAGAAGACATTTGTTTTTTTGTTTTTTGTTTCCTGTTTTGAAGCTTGTTGACAAACATGGGACGTGCGGTTGCTGCTAGCTAGTGTCTAGCTAGCTGGCTAACTGGGCTAGCCGCTGATGTGGGATTCAACTTGTTGATTCACGGGCTGTTTGTCGCACTGCTAGCTGGCTGGCTAGCGCTGGATATCTCTTGGAAATTTCCCTCTGCCGTCAGCTGGCCAGGTTTTAAATGCACTATAGACACTGAAGAACCGCTCTCATTTCGCTGTTCCGTTCCCGTTTTTGGAAAACCTCAAGTCTTTCAAAAATGTCAACAAGGACCCCTCTGGTGCAAGTCATTGAGAATTCAACCGGGCAGGTAAGATAGCTGTAACTTCTGAGATATCTCCCCCAGTAGTGTTACAGGTGATATTCAGATATTAATCTAGTATTTGATTCTCATCTGCTTTAGAGGGGGCCTTGTTTGGCCTTCCACAGTCTCTGCTTGTCTCTTTGCTTTTTCTCTGTCTCTGTTGTCTTTTGCCACACAGCAGTGATTCACCAGCTTGCCTACGCACTCACACTGGATTTCCCACTCCTTGCAGACTCGGAGAACAAATTTAGGTTTCTGTTTAGTCTGTGTGTTGGGGCATGTCCTCCTTGCTTGACTTTTCTCCATTGTGACCTGTTGCAATAGAGACAGCCCTGTCAACCAGTTCCACATTGGCTTTATGTACAGTGATATTGTAGAAGCCCATCATCCACATATGAGCCTGATTCATCACTAGTTCCTTATAATACATAACTGTTATGTGGTCTTTGACACCTGGCCATTGGAAACATGGATAATTGTTGTGGTGTTTGAGAAGTTTTTGTTTTTACATGAGAATACGAGGTTGACTTTTGTTGGAGACTTGATACATGTGTGATTTTTTTATTCTAATATTGATTTGCAACTTCTGCAGTGATAGCATTGAGTTGTTTTGGTGCACACACAGCAGACTTGACATGGATGATGGGAACCTCGAAAATACCATAAAGCAACCACTTGTTGTGGTGTTGTGTGTTCACTGGTAGCTGTGTGACCACCAAAACGGGCTTTCACACGTTTTTGGTGTGATGTGAACTTGCAAGCAACATAACTATTGTTTATTAATCAGGGAGTTAACTGTAAATAATGACGTATAACACTGAAGATTTGAACAGGAAATTTGACTAGACCAGAAATTTGCTTCCAGATGTTAAGTTAGAGCTGTCATTTTTAGACTTAGTTGGTACTGACGACTCTTAAAGGGCAACATGGATCCTCATTTCCCCCTAAAACTACTAATCTCTAGCCAGGGGTCGGAGGGCTCCTAAACAAACCATAAGCACTTGTTCATCAATACATGTGTCAAAACTGCAGTAGACTTTCAGAGCAGGCCAGTCAGTTTCATGTTTCCATTCAGTTGAGTACAGTAGTGCTTTTGTAGCATGCCTGAAACTTTAAAAGACAAAGAAACCCCTTGGCTGTGCACTGTAAATCATTATCAGAAGACTTGGAGCAAAGCCCCTGCTTCCAAGACCACAGTATCTGTCTTAATTTTGTAGACAGTTTTATCTGTAGATTCACGGTCGGTCATTATAAAGACACTGCACATGAAAACCATTATAGTTTCCTATACTTCGGTAGCTGTTGACAAGCATCATGTGGTGTGTCTCTTTAAATGAAATATCTCCATTGACCATTGAATGGAAAAACTTGTGCAGCTACATCTCGACAGTAAAGCCACTACTTGATCTCGCTGCGTGTGTGAAGCTCAATTACCAGCTCTATTTCTGTGTTGCTTGAGTGTCTACACACAGGTATATTAATGTAGCTGCGGTGCTGCATTGTTAAAGCAAAAGGTCAGTTGCTTTGATGACTGTAGCAGCCTAAACTGAGACATTACAGAAACATGGAAGGCATTTGGCTAAAACCACTGTGAGAAATTAACTTTATTTAACATTAATTTGACAATGGTTATTTAAGAAACATAGAGTAATGAAAGTTAGGGGTGTTATTATTTTTCGTTACGTCACACAATCTTTGACACTCGTCAGTTTTCTGCCTTGGAACATTGAAATCCTGACAACGGTGTGTAAATGGCAGTTGTAAATCCGAGCACAGTGCAGATCTGCTCTCATCAGCCAATCGGAAAACCTCTCAGTGTTCAAGACTCAAAGGTTAAAACATTTTGTGCGTTGTTGCAGCTTATAAAATGCTGACAGAAATTATCTGTTGATACCATGATCTCATCGCACATGTCCGTGTGTGTGTGATGGTTTGTCTCACACACTGCATAGGTGCCTTCATTAGAGTTTACAGGAAAGCATATTATCAGGTAGGCTGGTATACGTAGGTGGGTGTGGGTAAATAATTTCTCACACACAAAGTGACACATGTGTATTCGTACTTTGCTACACCTTTACCTGGAACGGAGGTCAGAAACAATACTGTAGATT
Source organism: Trachurus japonicus (assembly GCF_045865225.1). Classification (NCBI taxonomy): domain Eukaryota; kingdom Metazoa; phylum Chordata; class Actinopteri; order Carangiformes; family Carangidae; genus Trachurus; species Trachurus japonicus. The sequence goes on from NC_140924.1 coordinate 28,755,848, forward strand.
ATGTAAGTCTGACTGTGTTCTCCCCACATGCCTGCACGCACAAAGGGATATTGGTATAACGTGCTTATACAAACATACTGTACTAACCTTCAATATGAGCAGACTTCCTCATTGAAATCAATGAAACTACTGTTTTGGCCCCCGCAGAGCCCCGCAGCAAGTAAAAACAGTAGTTTATCAAAAATTTAAAAGGTTACAGCTGGCTCTACTTTGATGAGAGCACAGTGCAATATTATTCAACAACACATTGTGTTAGCCAATCATAAACTTGCAATCGCACACATCTGGTAGAGCACCTTGAAGTGTGGAGTGTGCAGTATTGTGCCACAAGCCACAAGAAGATGTGAAGGAGATAAACTGCTGCAGTGACAACCTGACACAGTTGTACAGTATAAACCAAAAATGCAGTATCTTCTGAATAACCCTGAAACTGAAGTTTGTGGTAGTGTCCTGTTTGTGCGCCTGTATCAACACAGCCCCATGTGTTGTTATACTGTGGCACTGTTGTTGGCCATGAATGGGCCTTTACTCATCTCACAGCATCTAGGGAGGATTCAGGGGTCGGAAGTGGGGTGAAAAAAGTTTGGGGTCACGGCAAGTCCTTAACTGGGTTTGTAGGCCAAGGGTCATGAATGGATATGTCCACACAAACGGAGTCTGTTTTAAAGGCCATGTATAGAAAGCCTTTGGTGTCGGGTCTCAAGATACAGGACAAAATGGCACCGGACATGAGGACGGACTGAGTGTTGACATGACTGCCTCTGATCCTGTCAGAGAGAGAGTATATTTTGATCTGATAAGTGAACCTGTCATTTGGTAAAAGCAGATATTCTCTCATTTTCAGATAGCTATTACAAAATTGATGTTTTGGCTTTAATGGACAAGTTGTTTATTTTATAATCTTATTTTAACTTAGCCTAATGCTGATTTGCTTGACTTGGAAAGTTTGCGTGCCCTTTTTTTTTAACTCTTGACGGGCAAACTAAGCCGTAAATGGTTGTGGAGGTGTGGGGGCTGTGGGAGTAAGTTACTGACCACGGCAGATTACCATCCTGTCATCATCAACAGTTGCTGGGCACATATCATAAGAGAGCTGTCAGATGTAGAGAAGTGACTTGTGACATCTCTCTGACGGTGCGAAATGGCAGATGCGTTGAGTGGCTTTGAGCTGACATGTTGCCATGTTCCACAAGGTTTTGCAATGGCTGTTCGTTTGAGGAACTTATTTGCATATGACACTCTTTTATCAGTGCGACAGCGACCTGAAAACAGAGAACTTGTACACAAACAGATGAGAAAGCAGGCTGATTTAAAAAAACAAAGGCCAATATAATATATTCTTTTAGTCAGGAACTCTCAACGCAGTCAATTCTTCAATCAGATTTGTTCAAATTTGGGTTCTACATTACTCATATTGTCAAAATGTTCGCTGGGGTTTCTGCTCTTTGTTCACTTCCCCAGACATGATCACTTGATTGTCTGATTTCCTGTTTTACAATGTTCCCAGTCTATTTATTCAGCCACATATTCTGAAAAGACAGACCAATGCAGCAAGAAATACTGGTCTGCCTCCTCAATTGTTACTTCATCCTCCATTTCATTGTTTGAGTAGTTGCTCACCAACTGAATAAGCTGGATCCTCCCCACATCGAGGTGTGATGGATTTAAACCATTAAATCATCCAAGCGTGACGTTTTCTCACAGTAGAAGTCAGTTAGGGAAAACTAAAAAGTAAAGTACTTACCTCGGATGTTTGAGTTTACCTAAGGTTCATTTATGCAGACTGCCGCAACCCCAAAGGAAATAAAACAGTGATCAAGGAAATAAAGCACAAATCACAACACGGCCCATATGAAGGGACAGAAGGCCTCTTTAATCCACCAGGTGCTTTTTCAATGTTAGTCCTTCAGAAGAGGCAGGGGAAATTTCTCCCAAAAAGTTAAGGGGAAAAAATCATCTCCCTTTTAAATCCTAAAACTTGACTGCAGCTTTAATTTTTGATTCGACAGGAAACTAAGTTTTTACAGTTTTTTATTCCATTTTCTCCACTTTTATCACATTGTCTGTTGTAGGCCTGGAGCGGTGCTAGGCGTAATATCATGTATTTATTCACCAGGTCAAATTCACAATGTAAAAACCCACTTTGACCTTTGTAACCTGCACGTGGATCGAGGCGGTGCAAATTCAAAATACTATTGAGAAGATTAGGCAAACACAGGTTTTGAAAGTGTGAGTGTAGCTGGGCACAGTTGGATGTATTTCACCTGACACCTTGGGAGTGTGAAAGCCTGGCAGAGGATCTCCCAGCAAGCTGCTGAGCTGGAAATTCAATACAGACAAGAGAGAAACACCAAATGTGTCAGTGCATTGACACAGGTATGTTGGTCAAGACCAGTTTTTATGATTGTAGCGTTCACCTTTTTTTTTTTTTTTTTTTTTTTGCCTGTCCCTCATTCATCCTCCTTGTGAGTGAGTCATCTTGTAGGCAATCTATAACATGCACACATACACGTTGCTGTTACGCCCAGGAAACCATAAATTATGCTTCTCTCCTTACCAGACCAGTCACTAGGCAGATGAACAGAAAGACAAAGCTAGCCAGGTCCCTAGCAACAGAGAACCTGCCTCGCACACGCACACGATCATTGACTCCATCATATTTACCTTTTTTCTTTCACACACACACGCACGCACACACACACACCAGCAGTCTGTCATTTCTTACACCGAAACTTGCAGTGAGCTGTTAATTGGATTGATTGAGTTGTCTTAGTCATTTATACCTGGAGTTCCAGCAAACGCACAAATACAGGACAGGCAGGTGCTACCTAGGTGTTTCACCAACAATGTAGTGAAGTTCAGTGCTTTGTTTGTGTGTGTGTTGGATTGTCCAAGGGTGCAGGGTAGAACAGGCCTTTCCAGTTCAGCTGAGAGGTAGGTAGGTGTGGCAGCTAACTGTAGAGCTGCGTTTTAAGGGCCTGACGTCATTCAGGTGGAGTTTGGATTTTTTTCTCAGCACTTAGTTGTTCTTCATTTAGCTTTGCTGTTTAGTCATCTGATGCCAGAGTACTACCAATATTTACTTTAGGTTTCTTTCCATGATGTAATGTGTTTTGATAGCTGTGGAAGTGAAATTGATTTTATTTGAAAATATCATCAGGTCTGGGTTTAAGAGACCACAAGGAATTTGCTTTTGATTATAAAAGAGTCTCATATTAATGTGGATGAATCTACATTACCCACACTTGTTAATGGGTCCAGCATTTCCTGGTTTCCAGGTTTCCCAGATGCTGCCCAGTGGGTCATGGGAATAACGCCGCCGGATCGTTAGCTGGCATCGTTTCTGGTCAGAACTACGATGGTATCTGATTGTCTTCAACCTCCGACCTTTGTTCTTGATTAATGAAAACACTCTTGGCAAATGTTTTCGCTTTCGTCCGTCTTTCGCCGGTCCAAGAATTTCCCCGTGTGCTTCACCGGCTCATGGGAAATGTAGTGTGAAAACTTCCACTTTCCAGAGGTCCTTGTAGCCTCTTTAATGTGTTGTCTCAGGTTAACCAATCACAGGTGGACAGTCCCAGCTGGATGTTAGAGGACACATCATATCACATGTGGCACATTGTTCTTAGTGAACACCTGGACCGCCCACCCAGTTGATGTTCTCAGTCTAATATTCCACCTTGTTTCATCATTTGCAAAGATATTTGTTTATTTCAAATGGATTAAACCATATTCATGAATCTGTCAAGCTCTTCCATTACTAGTTATTCAATTAATGGTTCTGCTGGGGGATTAGGAGGTTTTGCATATTTAATTGTTTAGTCGACTAATGTCGCACATCCCTGATCCTAGTTAAGGATTTGTTTTGGTGTCAAATATTGCATTTTGGATTTGTCTTGTTGACTTTGGAACGTTTAAAGGGACAACAAGGAGTTTCTATTTGGTTATAAAAAAGTCTCACATTAATGTGGCCCATTTTCGATAAATATATTGTTTTGTCTCTATCGTTATTTTGTTATTAGTGGTTACTTTCGGTTTCGTGGCGAGTCATGAGAATAACGCAGCCGAATATGGTCGGAACTACGACGGTATCTGATCGTCTTTGGACCTCTGACTTTAATTCTTGATGAATGAAAACATGAGTCTGTCTTGCGCCGGTCAAAGAATTTCATGGTGCACGCGGAGGCTCATAAATGTAGTGTAAAAACGCTTCGCTTTTCCAAAACTCCTCGTTGTCCCTTTAAGCCAGTCCGCTGTCACGGTGTTTGTGATATTCACACATTTCAAACCAGCAAAGAGTGGTGAAAAAAGGACAAAACAGGAAACGCATATGAAAGAGTCACAAATTCCCAGTATTTTACCACCTTGGAACCGGATCTAAAATTGCCCCCATCCCTTGGTGGTTCACATGCACTACTCACACACACACACACACACACAGAGTTGCATAGCAGCAGAACAAAGGCATGCAAGAAAGCACAGTGCAATGTGTCCCAACTGTGACAGTAACAGAGCAAACAGGAGCTTGAATTGATTTGACACACACACGCACACACATACACACATACTCATACCTAGGGAGTTAGGGTAATCCAGTTCAAGAGAACACACACAACACTACATTCACAGCAAACTGAGACCCAGCGTGACACCCCCTTGCTAAAGTAAAGGGCCTCTCACAAATTTACGTGTGTGTGTGTGTGTGTGGAGGTTTGCATAGCTAGTACGCATACGCTAGCTGTTTTGTATATTAGATACTGTCTTGCAGAGTTTAAATGACACCAAAGGAGCAAAAGTGCACCAAGTGATGATATGAACTTTGTGGCCTGTATTGCAGTGATGCTGGCGCCACTACACATGGAAACACACAACAGTAAACTACTGGTGGTATAGTGACGGTCAGGCTGTAATGGAGAGTGTGAGATATGATTTTGTTTCATGAAGTGCTTTTTAAATATATTTACTGAAACCCAAATGAGCTAAAATAGCTCTTAACAGCAGGTTACATCCTCTCACTGATCATGGAAACACAGGTGTGATGGAAAAATATTTTTGCATTGTCACCAAAAGACCTGTACAAGCTGTGAGTCACAGACATCTGAGCTGTTCTTCAGAGCTTCAGATGAGCCTAATGAGAGCTTCAGTGTAACCAGATGTGACACTTAGGTCCATCTCTAATACAAGAATAGAAGCATGAAGAATAGAGGTAAAGTAGAAATAGACACTTGGCTGTTTTTAGGAAGTTAAGGTTGTATAAAAGAACATTGTTATAGATATAACAAGGTCTGCAGATTTTACACATGTGGTGGAACTACATGCCGAAAGGTAATTAGCAGTACAAAAAAGTAGGGGTGTAACGGTACACAAAAGTCACGGTTCGGTACGTACCTCGGTTCAGGGGTCACGGTTCGGTACCATTTCGGTACAACAGACACAATTGAATGTAAAACTAAAATCCGTCTTGTGTTATAAAAGTAAAAAGAATATAAAATTAAACAAGCGCATTAGGAGTGTTATCATGCCATTCATTAATTCTAGAGGGAAAAAACTTGCACTTGACAACTGACAACTATTATTTAAAAAAACAAACAATAAACTAACATCAATGTTGGTTTACAGTTATTTAGACTATATGCCAGTTGCTTTGGGGATGTTTCTGGTCCTGTCTGTGTTCATGTCAAGAGGCTTAAAAGCAGCGGGATAAGTTGTTACACACAAGTCACACGGTGACATAAATGAGGCAGCAGCTCCTCTAACTTCACACACTCTTTGCTCTCAATACTTCTCTTCTTTGTCTGTTATGACGGTTGCTGGCAGCTTCGAGGCTCATTACCGCCACCTAGATTGGAGTGAGGACTCAACTTTTTTTTTTTTTAATATTCATTCAGACGTATTCGTCATGTGACTGTGTGCACCGAACCGTGACCCCCGCACCGTGACGGCACGGGTCGAATACATATACCGTAGAGCTGGGCGGTATGACCAAAAATTTATATCACGGTATTTTTCATAATTATATCGGTTTCACGGTATTTGACGGTATTTTTTTTTTTCATGCATGACTGGGTGTTAACCCCATTTTCTAATAATTTAGAGAATAATTACTGCAGTAAATTGGCTTAGAATGACCTATTTTACTGTCACGAGGAGTGAATATTGTCGAAGAACATTAGTATCCAGACTAGTATCAACACGGGTTTGAATGGTCCCACAAAATGCTGCTGTTCACAAAGAGGTGGCAGTGGCACTCATAACTGTATTGAGGTGAAGGAATCAGAATGCATGACTGTTGCAGTCAAAATACAGAAGCCTTTATTAATATAATACAGACTAAAAAAATAATCAACTTGATTATATATAAAGATTTTTGCACGTGAGAATAATCATCAATCTGTTCTCAAAATGAATTCATGACATCAAATAAACATTTCTTCACACACAAAAAAAGTCCAGACAGTAGGGCTACTGCTTAGCAAGTCAGTCTGTGACTCGTAACACGGTGGCATGGGGGGACTGTGCTCAATCAGAGGTGTGGCTTCAGATCATAACAACAGGTTGAGAGCCAGAGGACTTCTCTCTGTCTGTGTTAACTGAGGCAGTGAAACACACCTGCATTAGTGGCCTTGACTTTATGAAGTTGATCACTTTGATGCTGTCGTTTAAAATCTCATGTAACACCAACCTGAAGTTTCCTCATGAAGCAGTCAGGAGGCTCACCGACATGACGTGCATGTTTTGTGTTGAGATGCGTCTGGAGATGAGCCAGCTTCATGCCACTGTTTGCTAACTTCTCCCCACAGAAAAAAAAACAAAACACGATGGCTCAAGTGGGCTGCAACTCGTGGACGTAAATGTCGGGATTTTACCGGCGCTGGTTTCACCTTTTTTTTTTTTAAAATCACTTATCCCTCCGTGGTTTAGCAGCGCTGCTGCTTCACGTCAACCCCGACTCCGTTGTTTGATTGACAGGCGATGCAGGCAAATGCCAGATTGGGTTAAACCATCTGGTGGGGGGGGACTCGGTTAAGTAAAAAAAAACATTTACAGATTATGGTTGTTTGATCAGCGTGAGATTTTTTTAAAAAGTTCCTCTGTGGCTGTGACATTTTCTCCATGCATGTTATTCACCAGCTCAGCCGTTAATATAATACGAGCCGTTAATATAATACATCCATGGGCTGAGCTCAGCCCAGGCATGCAGCTTGTTTGGTACAACTGTAAAACAATCCCCCTCTCAAACAATGTCGCGCGGCGCGACGTTCCGCCGCTCTGTGTTCCCAACGTTTTGTACGCTACACACTCACCGGTATTGGGGTATATGAAAAATTCATATCATAAAAAAAAAGAAAGCCCAGCACTAATATACCGTTACACCCCTACAAGAAAGGGTGTGATTAAGTAATCAACTATAGGTTGTGTTGTCTAAGACTTGTAGTTTTCAGTCTGTATAAACATTAGCACGTTGTAGAAATTGGATCTCTAAACTGAGGTAGCACACATTCAGATATCCTTTCTGAAAAGTTGTATGTGTGACTGATTGTAAAAAAAAAGTGCTGTATCCGTCATCCTGTTCCAAAAATATATTTATGCAAAACTCTGTACACCGTGGTCCTGTTTAACTAGCTTTCCATTATGTGTTGAATCGGAAGAACTGTCAGACAGGTGCAGTCGCATTTCTACCAGTCATTTGGCAGATTTGTTTTTACTTGTCTCTTTTTAATTTCCCTCTCAGAGGGGGTATTTTGCATGAGCCCTTCCAAAGTTATTCCCTATGGGGATTTTTCTTGTAATTAGCATGTAGTTCCTGTCAGCAGCTGTTGTTGAAGCCATAGTTGGACTCGTATGTAAGAGTTGGTGTATAGTGAGCATCTTAAAACATGGCAACTTAAAAGCTACAACTGTGTTGACTTGGCCCATCTTCATATTTGCAATTGTCTGTTAATACCGGGATACTGCACGCTGCATGCTCCTGTTTAAAGACAACAAACACACTTTGTCTCACATTTTCTTTCTGGAAACCCATCTTGACATTAAAGGAGAGTATAAATAGAAACATAAACATATGAAAGGCAGGGTAGGAAGACAGAACGACAGGGAGGAGGGAAGGAGGAAGAGAAAATGAAGGAAGGATGAAAGAGATACAAACCAACATTGAGATAGAGGGCAGGATTCGGCAAGCGACAAATCACCATGGCAACACAGCAATCACGACCTAGAGTTGGGAGGTGTGTGTGTGTGTGTGTGTGCGCTCCCACCCACAAATTTCAGTGTAATGTAGCAGCTTTTGTATGTGGCTGTGTTATGAATCCGATAAAGCCCCTGTTTGTTCTGAGCTCATTTGTTCCATACATAGGTTTGGTTAGTGAGTTGAGATGGAGGAGGAATATAGAGGCTACCATCTTTAGGTCTTGGATTTATCTTTTCAATATTAATCTTAACATCAAAAAATAATTTCACATCCTCTACATACTGCAATTTCCACTTCCTCATATATTCACCCTTTTCATTGAGACGCCAATATTGATTCATAGCTTCTTCAAATAGTGAACAAGTGGAATAGGGGAGCTGCTGTCAAGGATATTGAAGAGCAGGTTCACAGGGCAAAATAATAAAGCCAAAAGAAGTTGAAGTTTGTTTACAGTATAGCTGCCCTTAAAGTCAATTTCACCGCATTAGGAAAAGCTTAATTAATAAAGAAGATTAACTTAGACATGTGTAGTTAACGAGAACCCTGCCCCCATTAGCTACACTCGTCTTTCCAGTAAATTACGGCAGGTGGGCCGTTACAGACGGCGTGTTCAGGCTTGTTACATGTCAAATTAGTCATATACGCATAGTCACAGGCGTCTTACACCAACGACATAGTAAGTTGTCACATAGCTGACATCGTAACGGCTTTCTCTTTTTTCTGTCATGAACTCACAGGGTCTGTCTGACCTCAGCTGGTCGGATGTACGGGCCTCTAATTAGGACTACATGTCACCATCAGTGGGTTCTTATCCAACGTATCCTCCCACCTCTAAAAGACAAGGTGTTTATCTGGAAGGAACCCAATTATCAGAGGAGCCACCACACCAGTGTTTGAACCTGTAATATATCTTGTTAGAGTTACTTCAAATTTACCAAGCCTCCCGTAGAGAAATAAATGCCCGTTTTTAAATTATCTTGTATGTTTTCATTAAGCGTCATCTGTGTTTTGGGGCAATGTTTCGATGATTATTCTTAATGTATAGTTGAAATCGTCTTTATTCCAACTGTATGATTAATTAATTTGTTATTCAGCACCCCCCCTGCCCAGACCACCCCTCAGTCCACTCAGATGACGTCTAAACCTCGCAGGGGAAACACGGCAAATAAAATTAGATGTAAAATTAAATGGAGGAAAATGGTCACTGTCAGTGTGCGAGACCTCCAGTCTAACCTCATAAACCGGTTTGCAGCTCTAAGTTGTTAAATTCGATTTAGTTTTATATGGCTTTCCCCTCGAGGCAACAATTGTGCATGGATCCAATGCAGTGTGTCAGTACGTTTTCATTGTTTTGTTGAGCCCTTCCCCTCAGTCTACACTTACAAACCAAAGTTGTCCTTGAACAGGAAGGGACAAAGTAGTTAATTTGTGGTTAATTATTTGAAATGAGCAGGAACAGTGTGATTACATTTAATTGTTACCAGCAGGTTGTGATGTGGCGGTTTTTTTTTGTTGTTGTTTTTTTAAAGCGATATGCAAAACCAGCTTATAATAATAGCTACCAGTTTGTCGGTTGACAAAGTTCCCAGAAAAGGCGGCATATTTTTTAATTTTGTATAACTTGGAATAATAATGCGTCTGTGTAATCTTATGTCTTAAAAGCCTATACATACATGGTTTGACATATTTTACACAACCCTGGTTTAGATTTTGGTTACTTTCTTTCTTCTGTGTCTCCCACTTCATGAAATTGACGCAGCTTCTCTGATGAACATAAACAATGATGAAAAAAAATACATTTTTAAGGTAATGTAGAAGAAAATGTGTTCAACAGGTAAAAACAGGAAGGATTGGAGTTGATCTCCAAGTACGGTTTTTAGCTCATCACTAACTTTACTACCCGTACTTTGCCTCTGCGCCGATGATGACTTTTTTTTTTTGCCTGTGTTTGCCTATCTTGTGTTAGGGTTGAGCTGTCTCTTGATAGCTTTGTGCAGCACTCACTCGGTGTGCGACCCTCCTTTAGGGTTACCTTGTGAAGCGTACTGTGTAAAATTCCATGTGGTTTGTATCTGAGTGGCTTCCTCCTAGAACTCAGATTAGTAAAGGTCAGTGATAATGAGGCCCGAGTCAAAACACAACCAGCGCTGCCTTGGATTAACATTACTGCTTTGTGTGTTTTGGTCATGTGCACATGCTTGTGTTGGCAGTGTGGCAGTAAATGGCTCTCAGCTGCAAACATCTTGTCAGTAAGTTTTCACTTTGTGTGTGTTTTGGGAGGGGGTCTGGATTGTTGGGCCGGATATAAACACCATACTAATGGTCTCTCCACACGGTAAGCAAAGGACAAAAAAGGTCTGCCCCCGTGCAACAGGCCTGACACACGGTAGCTGATAACCCGGGCTCAGAGAAAATTGCGCTTTGCTCTGCTGCATGTTGTGAATTAACAGTTGTTGTTGAAACTGGCCACAAATCGGACCTGGAAGTGTAATCTAGACACAAGTCATAGTTGGGAATGTATTTAAACGGTGATTAAGCCCAGTTAACATTTTTTTTTTTTGCCTGGTCCTGCTTACTGCCCTCAACTCTGTCACCTTAGATGGTCACGAGTGTCATGTGATTGATTACATTCACATGTCCGTCCCGTCATCAGGTGTGAATGTCATCAACTTACCCAGAGTTTCAGTGAGCGTATGTTCAACTCAGTCCTCCAGCCCTCACAAATATGCCCACTAATGTTTCTTTGGAGCTCAACGCAACGCAAGTGAACTGTGTGCTAGCAGAACAAAGTTAGCGTTCTCGAGTCCCACACGGCATCTGAGAGTAATGTAAAAACAAAACAGTGATGTCACTTATTGTCCTCCCAACACGTCTATAATTATAACTGAGGGGGGAGAGGTGGGTATGCGCATGTGTATGAGTGTTTATATCTATGTGTGTGGTGGTGGGGGGAGGGGGGGCTCTGCCTAGCCTGCAGCTGCCCAAAAATGAAGGAAGAATCAGAAGACAAAAATAGTCAGACATGAAAGAGGATAGGAGAGACGGAAGAGAAAGAGTTGAGGACCATGGAAGAGTCAAAGAACTCACAGGGAGACACGCTTTAATTTCAACTCGCCCTGCTTTGTACAGCGTTCCCAAAATAATGTCAGTAGACTACTAATTAAGTAGTCCAGTGACATTATTGAAAAGTTAGGCATACTGACTCCTGGGTGAACGATCCATTAAAGCAGTAGCTCACCAAGAGATGAGAAGTTTCTCTGACTGCTGCTGACCTTAATATCAGTTGCCACATAGAGATACAGTCTTGACTAGCTGGGTAAGTTTTGTTTCTGCCCTCTTTAATACAACTGGAAAATCTTGATTTGATTTACAAATCTTGTAAAGTTCAACTCTGCTGTCCATTCTCCCCTCATAAATCATAATCATAGGGCTGGGTATTGCCACTGATTTCCCTATGTGATGCAGCTTTTGATCTTGTTTCAGTTCAAGATATTTCAGGTACACCACTATTTTTCTTTAAACCTGAATGAAATGTAGATTATGCCTCTAACCTGGTGCATTATTCAAAGTACAGTATTAATTTTTACATTAAGAATGGACCTCAAAGCAGTCACATTCATGAAGAATACTAGGTTAATACTATGATTGCACAATTAAGAAGACATTAGACATAGAAATGGATCGTTAAAATAGTAAGCGTTGAAGTGATACATAAAAGCCTCAACATACAAATACATTTTACAGTAAAAATGAAATGTAAAAACTATAATAACAATAATTGGCAAAATAATCGCAATATGTAATGTTTGGCTTGTGGTGCAGCCCTAGTAAGTAATGTGCTTTGCTAATATTCCCTGGTGCTGTGGCTACAGTGTGTACTAGGCACATACGGCTGATCTCATTGCATGTGAAGGGTGGTCATGCGAGACTAATGACGTCAACGCTTCATACGTCCACTGGAGACTGTAAAAGACACATATTAAGAGATTGATCTTGGAACCGAGCAGATCAATATGAATTCGATTTACCTTTTTTTTTTTCAACACAGTTATAATAGTTCTGTCTTCAAACATTATCTGATTCAGAGTGCATGTGCACATCTCATATTGTTTCACAACGCTGCAGACTGATCTTCATGAGTTCATTTAGATCACACAGTGTTTTTCACTGTTTGACATCAGTGTTTTTTAAAAGGCCAGTTCATGTTTTTCATGGCTGTGTTTTCAAGTCTCTGAATCATGTAAATTTTGTCAAGCACCCAAGTTTACCTGGGTCCACACCAGTGGCGGCTGGTGACTGAAAAAATAGGGGAGGACAGGAGGAACACCAGTCCACGGCAGCATGTTATTTTATACTAGTTGACTACTTATCCCTACTTTCTTATATTCAATGAAAATTAAACAGTAAAACAGGCCTAATGAAAAAGACAGAGCCTTTATCATGGATGTGGGATGTAAAAAAAAAAGCAGGCCAGTGTGGGGATTTCACACCTTCTGATTTAAAAAGGAAAAGGAAAACCATGAAAATCTGTAATTATTAATAACAAAGCAAAGTGTTTCACTCAAATTACATACATATTTGGCTTTTACCTGAGCTGACCTATGGAGCTGACATACGGTGGAGAAAGAAAAAAAAAAAAAAGAGTCCAGTCGTGTCTTTGTTTACCCTCCAGCTGCCCAGGTCACGTATCTGAAAACTACGGTATGAATAATCTCTCTGACTGATTCTCTCTGATATCTCCTAACAGTTTATCCAGAAAAAATTTGCAGATATTTCCTTTAAAATCGATGTCAATATCGCTGAAAACTCCGTATTTCTTGTGCTATGAGCAGCACAGCTGGGAGTAAAAGTTTGGCGCACATAGTAACAGTAACCAAGGGGGTTTGGAGAACTGTCATTGGACCAACCTGATGTCAATCTTGTGTTCTGGTTGCTGATTGGTAAGGGAGGACGTCCTCCCTTAACATGTGAGTTTACGTGTCTTAGCCAATCATAGATCAGCATGAAAAAATCCTAAATGCATTGAGTGAATGGAAGGAGATCCCGCCCCGAGGCGTCTAGAGGAGGACAGAAGCCCTCCGTCCTCCCCTAAGCCCCCACCTTCCTGCTCCCTGCTCCTCACACAGACTGCTCTGTCTAGTGGATTTTCTTCCATAAAAGAGATTAAAAAATATATTATAAATGAGTTGGTAATGGTTTATTTCAACCAGTTACTCTTTATTAAAAATATGTTGATCTTCCTCATTGCCTCTCAAAGATAGAGGAGGACCAACCTCCTCTGACTCTATGGACCAGCCTCCACTGGTCCACACACAGACCCCTGAACTACACATAAAGCGGCCGCCCCATGTAGAGGCTCCAGTCCTCAACGTAGGCGTCCCCGGTTCGAATCCCGCGTCGGGCAGACCTTTCCTGCATGTCATTCCCCCTCTCTCTGCCTCCCCCTTTCCTGTCTATCTCACTATGTACTATCAAATAAAGGCAAAAAAGCCAAAAAATACACTTTGACTACAAAAAAAAGAATGTGCATACAGTCGGTACAGCCACCACACACACGTGCATGCAACAGAAAAGTGAACTGAGCCTATGTGCAATGCAGCATATGCATGTCATGATGTTTGAAATGTATTCCACATACTTGGCTCTGTTTCTTCAATGCTGTCATGTAGCCTGTTGTCTCTTTTTGATTGACCAAAGCACTTGACAGCTCTGCCAGTCAGTCTGCACATTTGCATTGCTCACTAGAAACCAGGTTACTCTGAGAGATCAGTTTATAGAGGAAATTAGATAACATGCCTACATGCACTGTAGGCCTGGGACGATAATAAATTTTGCTGGACGATATATTGTCCCACAAATTATTGACGATAAACGATATTATTGACACATTTTTTTGAGAACAAATTAACCACTAATATAATAATAATATTTCATAATAATGTAAGCAGTCCCTTTTAAATGCGATAAACTTTTATTTCTCATTAGTATTTTTTTTTTAACCATTGTAATTGGAATGACAAGAACTTATATAGCTACCATCCTAAATAAATAAAATAAACAAAAAATAATAAACAGTGCAGCTCTTCTGTCCAATAACGTTATACACCTGAAGCTCCACTTTTCATTCAAACAAACTAATATGACTTCCACAGGTGTAAGATTTCATCAATGAGACTAGCATTTATCTCCTAAAAAGTATTAAACCAGCCGGCGGTAAACCTCTAAAAACCTGCTGATAAGTTTTAGTTGTTTGCTCCCCCAATGACGGAGGTTGACCGGCCCGTGAGCTGCTGCAGACGGCTGCAGACTGTGGGAAGCCCCGCTCCTCCTGCTCACTGCTACCACATTAGCTCCAAAAACGTCGGAGGAAATCTCCTAACAGGCGATATGTGGATAAACTGACCACAGACTGGGGATCTGAACTGTGACTTTCTCGCATGAAAAAATATTAAAACTTTATAAAGTGACGTGTTAACAGCGCGGCAGCAAGAATTACGGTAAAATAGCTTTTTAGCTGCTTAGCTTTACAGCTAGCGCTGCCGGTTGCTGAGAAATGCATTCTGGGAAACAAAGATCCTGGATGACTGAAAAGAGGGTTCACTCCTTTCATTCTGCTATGAAACAAACGGCCCAGGTGCTGAGACCGATGCACAGAGTGAAGCCTCTTGTCATCCAGCCTGGTTGGAGACCAGAGACCAGGAAAACAAATACGTGCGCATGCACATGGCGATTTATCGAGGCCGGAAAAACTATCGAGTTCATTTTCATTTATCGTGCGATTAATTGATTTATTGATTATCGTCCCAGGCCTAATGCACTGTACTAACCTTACAGCACAAAGTTCTTAATGCTACAAGTTGTCCTGCAGTGTAAACTGATTTACATAGACTTCTACAGGCTGGTCTGTTTTGGTGAAGCTATGAAAACACTGAGAAGAGGCTTTGCTTCATGTTAGTGTCTTTACTTTCTTCCACCTTCCTTACTGTTTCTTCTCAGTACTTTCTTGTTTGGGGTCCTCTGCTATTCACATACAAAAAGGCAGCATATCTGCCTACATAGGTTCATAGACAATTCCTTTCTCATGACAGATCAGGCTGATTCACAAATGTAAAAAAAAAAAACTGCACCTTCTTAAATTGTATCATAACAGATCAGATAAAGGCTTTATGAGTATAGAAAATCTTTAAAGATGGGAATGTTTTGTTAGGCAACAGTCGCCTGCATGTGCTATTTTGGAGAGCGGTGCTCTGGTGAGTGAGTGACAGAGGGTGTTAGATCACACAGCCCTCTGCGAGGACGGCCCAGCTGATCGAGAAATCAGCTTTGTGCGGTCATTTTGGGTCCCATTGTCTCAAATTGTATCCACATATGACATATTGTCTGTCTCCCTCTCCCCCCTATCCCACATGATCCAAAAATAAAAATCATTTGCCTTCCCCCCCGTCACACAAGGCCACATAAGGCCCTTCCCCTGTCCTCTGGGTTTAATGTAACTGTCATTTGTCTTTAATCCCACTTCCCAACTTGTATTGAAGCTTAATCTGGCCTATTACACTTCATGCAGGTCTGCACTGTCAGCATGAGGTTGTGTGTGTGTGGGGGGGTGGAGTAAGGGGCGGGGGGGGTGCAGACATTAGATCATACCATCTGGAGCAAGAAACACACAAACACAATGAAGTAATCATGGTTTTCCCTGTTTCCCATGACCCAAGATATGGGAGGGAGATGTTGATAAAAACGTGGTCTGTGGGTAATTTGTGTGACACAGTGAGCTTCTAATTTGATGAAGCGAAGGGGAGATAAGTAGGTGGATGAAATGGCTCGTCTGTGTCGGAGGGACAGAACAAGAGAAGGAGGTGATTTGTGTGAAGCTCCTCGCTCCGCACCAACAGTGTGAATTTCACTGGACCGTCTCTGTCTCATTGGTGTCAAATCTCTGAGGTGTGTGTGTGTGATTTGTGCTGCCTGTGTGCTCGACTGCGCACCCGCACTTTTGTGTGCGCGAGTGTGTATTCCTGTGCCTTTGAGCTGCTGTTTGTGCCACAGCCCGTGCGTGTGTGTGTTTGCGTCTCGTCACCCTGGAGCCAGTCGTCCTCTCCTCTGACCCTGATCCCCGTCACCTGTCCGCTCAGATCACACATACACACACACACACACACACATACACTTGTGGACTTAGACGTACACACAATTGCCGTGACCCTTTCCTGGAGTTGAAACCCAATCGCAGTTGCCAACCATGCAAAACTTGCCAGCACAGCAAGGTTTTGTTTTCTTTTAGTGGGTGTGTGTATAACTCGAAAGGCACACTGTCTGTTACAAGATGAACTGAAGCAAAGAGGCCATTAAAAATAACTTAAACATTAGTGGCCTTGGCTGGAGATCCAGTCGAGGAAGCAGGGGTTAGTTTTATTTTATACTTCCTGTTAGGATGGATATTGTGTGTGGGCCATCATGGCTTCCTATAACATTAACCATAGTAAAAGACAGACAAAAAGAAAACAAGACTTACGCCATGACAGCATTACTTTGTCAGAACAAAGGATCACCAGAGTAGACAACTGTTTACATTGCCTTTTACTCATACATACATACCCAAATGTAAGAGCTATAAAATATGAGCCTGACTACGACAAGGATAACTGGAAATTTGAATTTTACTGTTAATAAAATGTAATAATGCAACTTGTCTCAAACCTTTTTCAGAGAGAGCGTGATCAATACAACCTGTCTATTCCAAGTCCCTATCTTTATAATTTCACCCAATTATAATGCAGACCCTGTCCAACCCAAAATAAAAACTGAAGTTACTTAGGCCATGAGTTCCTAAAAGACAAGGGTATATCTTATCTTGGGTATATGTGAATTTGAAACCTTTAAGCACAAGCTTGGTCAGAATATGTCCTGACTCTGTTAGGACGTCTTCCACTATTTTAAATGTATTAGATATATTTATGTATGTATGTACTGCCTTTTCATACTGTTATAGCCAGTACTGACCTGATAGGTCTGACTAAGTGCGTCAGTGTTTAAAGTTAAACCAGATTTAGAATGAGATTTTTGCTTCTCTACATCATTGTTGTCCCTCTACACACAGAATTGGTCGACCTAATTTTCTTTGACATAAAAATGCCTTTTCTTTCTTGAATCGCATTATGTGCTCAATTATCATCTTCTGTGTCCTTATTATCTTCCCATGTATATACAGTACTTAGGGCTGCTGGGATAATGCCTATTTGAATGTAACAATGTCCTTTGATTTTGCTCACTCACATTATGAGGGTCACTTGATGTTACTTTCTCTGTTGAAACCATCTCGTCCTCCTGCTCCCGTGCTTACATGTCTATCGCCTTTTCTTTTCCCAGGAGACCAAGTCAACTGGTCGCTCCAGCATGCCGCGATGTCGGAACTCCGTCGCCACCACCACATCAGATGAGCAGCCACACATCGGTAACTATCGGTTGCTGAAAACCATCGGCAAAGGAAACTTTGCCAAGGTCAAACTGGCACGACACGTCCTCACTGGAAAAGAGGTAGGCCCTAATACTCACACACGGTAGAATGGACTGAAAGCTTTAATCTTATTCTTTGGTTCTGGGTTCACAATCACTCTTTCTCAACTTCAGCCTTTTATTTTTAGCCACAGTAGTTCTGGAGAAATGCTTTACTATTGACTCCTAATCTATCTATAAACAGGCTTATCAGTGGTTTAATAAGAAACATCAGCAAGGTGAAGAAAGGCATTTTACAAGGGAAGAAACAAAGAAACACTAAACCTCTCACCCAGTGTAGAAAATGAGTAAATCTACACCAAACTGCATCGACTCTTCTGTTTAAAACTGACTAATTGCCTGGAGAACTTGTTAGCAAATCTGGTTGACGTGAGAAGAGGATGGCAGTTTTCAGCAAGACGACTGTGTAATTGTCAAGAATAGAAAAAAGCAGATGTCTCTGAGCAGCCAAGGTGGTGGTAAAAGGTAGACAAACAATAAAACCGTTTGGCTGATGTCTAAATGTTAATCTTCCTTCCTGGTCTCTGGGGCGAGGGGAGGGTTCACGCTGTGCTACACAGTAGGTCGGGTCTGATCTGAGGCTTCCATGGCTTTGGAGACGGTACATCTGCTGCGGGAGATTAGATCACCATTGTCAGTTTGAATAGAGAAGCGCAAATGTCTCTGGCTTACAGTGAATTCCAGATGTGATGTAACATGGTGGTCTGTCCCTTTAAGAGAGGAGCTGTGTCTGCAGTGAGCCCATGCTGGGCTCTGTCTGAGGCCCAGGCAGGCCAGCTCTGAGCCTGTGTGTGAGAGCCAGGGGTAGGCGGGCTCTGTCAATGTGTGACAGCCCTGTGCCTGACACCCTGATAACACTCCATGTGACTGGCCGACACACACACAAACACGCACATACATGCGCGCGCACGCACACTCAAAAGAAAACAAGGGAGAGTCAGAGGGCATGAAAGAGTCAGACAGACGAGCACAACCAGAAAGAGGAGTGGAAGAAAGGAGTTAATTGACAGTGAAAGACAGAAAGGACAGAGACTAGTAGAGCTCCCTTTTCCTGTGTCCTTGTTGAGAGATAATTCTTTGTTTCTTTGCCTCCTCTCTCCATGTCCTCTTTTCTCTTGTGCCGTTTCATCCCTTTCTCTCTCTTTCTCACTTTGTACTTCTCCCATCTGTCTGTTTTATTTTATTTTTCTCAGCTTCTCTTTTATCTCTCTCTTCCCTATCCCCTTCTGTGTTTTTATCTTTTTCTGTCTCCCATGTTGATGTCCACTGTTGGATTATGAACTATAGACCTCATTATAACCATGTTCAGCTCTGTGCGCGTGTGTGCGTGTGTGTATCTTTGTATTCTGCCCTATTATGCAACTGTCGCCTGCTGTGATTGTGTGTTTTTATCACTTAATGCTGCAAGATTGAATCGTTCGTTGTGTGTTTGTGGGGTGTGTGTGACGCATCCAAAAAAAAGATAGCAGTGTGTCTCTGTGCTGTGCTCACAGGCTTGTAGTTGTGCAGGTTCGTGTGAGAGAGACGTGTCAAACCGACTGCAGAGTGATGAATGAACTGAAGTGTAGTAATAAAAGACCATGTTCTTGTTTTTGCTTCTAGGTGGCTGTAAAGATCATTGATAAGACACAGCTCAACTCCTCCAGTTTGCAGAAGGTGGGTCTCTCTAACTCGCTTTCCTTCTCTCTATCACACACACTGACAGACACACACATATGGGCAAAAGATCCAAACCTCAATCCCTCTTATCCCCTATTTCAGAAGTCATTTTCAAGTCACTCTTCCTGTCCCACGTGTCTTTCTCTTTAAGCCCTCTCTCTCTCTCTTCCTCACTCTCTGTCAGTCTCTCTCTCTGTGTCTCTCTTTCTGAAGTGGTCTAGTTTTTAGAGAGAGTTTTAATTACAGGAAACAAGCTACAATTACTTCCTTTGATCGTGGCAGGGTGGGGTCTGTCCACTTACACGCACACTCTCTAACCATGTGTCCTTGCTCTCTGAATGCACACACACACCAAACGCTCATGCAGACGTACACATGAGACACAGAATACACACTTGTGTGCAAAGTCAAGACATGCTAAGCTCATGACAAGAAAATGTGAAGACGTAGCTTCAACAGTGACGGGGACAACACATAAATCTAGTGGTGAATTCGAACCCTGACACACCCTGACACCAAACGTCAGCAAGCATCTAAATGCAAGTTCATGTGCACTAGGACTAGAGGTGAACTTTGTTGAGGGCTATTTCCTGCTGCGAATTAAACCACTTTTTTCATGCTGTAGTAAGTATCTACAGCAGCAGGATGGTTTATGTGGTTTTTAGCTCAAAATAAATTCCAGTGTGTTCATGTTTATGAGGGAGCATGTTAGCAGTGTGGCTGATCAATGAGTTAATAGTTTTGTAAACAAGGAAGCTCTGTGGTACAGATATTAGCTATATCAGCTTTAGCTAAACAGGAAAGAAATGCAGGTTAATGTTTGTGTTGCACTTGTTGTGGCTTTTTTATGAGCAGGAAGAAAAATGAAGAACATTGCCAGTCTCATCCTCTCAGCTAATACTGTTTGAGCCTCTACACCTAGGTGCCACAGTCACACCTCAGGTTTTGCCACAGCTAATGAGCTGAGATGAGAATAATAATAATAATAATAATATCCTGTTTTAAAACAGCAAGGATGTTGGTGCTAAGTGTAAGTTGTAGGAGCCATGTTTGAAGTCCAGGTGGATTCACTCTAAAACAGGGGTAGGCTATTATATTATATTATAAGGGCCAGAATTTTTCTCAACAGACACCCCGAGGGCCGGACATTCAAATAGGCCTAGATTGAAATTAAATGAACCTTTTTGCTTAATAATTTGGTTGTTTATATTTTATATTTGTATTTCTCTTGTGCACATCATTTTTATTTATACACATCTTTGGTGTTTTGTATCATATAAAATTAAAAATTTTGACATAGCCCATCATATCATCATTTACATATCATACTTGAGCTTTACACTGCTGGCTTGTATCCTGAGACATGCCCTGTGATTTTTAGCTTAAATATGAAAGGAGGCTAGGGCAGGTCCGTTCTCATGATACAAGTCATTGGTCCTGACATGTGTGTTTCTCTTCAATAACACACATTCTACATCTCGGAGGCGACGTCTTTCACGGGCTTCCTTCACCTTTCAAACGAGGCAGAGCTCAGTGGGAAATTTTAGGAGAGACACAGGCCGAAGGGACACAACACGGGGAAGCAGGTCCGTGCAACCGTGTGCAACTCTGCGCCGCGGACGTGCACGAAAAAAACAACCGTGTTGCATCAAATGTGCACCGCTACGGCTTTTGAGTTCGGAGCACGCATGCCGCGCATCTACATTGAATGGGTTTGAGCGCGAGCCAAAGACGTCTGAACGGCCCCCCTGATGCACACACGGTTGAACCGAGGCCAAAATCACCCACGGCCTTTGCAGACAGGCAGGGAAAACCCTGCAGTCCAGCCGGCTCCCCAAACATTCGCGCATGTTACCTGGGCGTTTCCTTATCCCAGTGCAGCGTCTCACAGGCACACACAACATTGCGCTGGGACACGTGTTTCCGTGTCCCTACGCATTGACTTACAGGCGCCTGTAGGCACAGAGACCGAGAAATGCAGTACGTAAACTATTAGAACTCAGTCGCGGGCCACATTAGAAGGTTCGGCGGGCCACATTCGGCCCGCGGGCCGCCTATTGCCGACCCCTGCTCTAAAAGACACTACATGTCTTAAAATCAAGCAAAACTCATAACTGGCTAAATATTGCAATGTGTTGTGCTACAGGTCCTTTGACATGTTAATAGTTCCAGGTTCACAGGTTTGTGTGTGTCCGTAGCCCCCCCAAACACCCAGTAAGCATAGAGTTTGACCTTATCTGCTGACTCAGAGGAAATGAATTCCTAATGAGTGAAAAACGCCTCCTCATGCTGTTACTACAGGATCGGACTGGATGGCACTGAAGTAGACTTTGGCTTGTGCTCAGTACTTCTCAGAGTTGACAAGTAGCTGAAGGCAAACCTATCTCTTCTTTGTTTGTTTAACTCTGAGATCCTAAGTTGTGGCAGACCTCGGATTTAAACCTGTCTTGCCTGAATCTCTGAGACGATGTCGTCATCATCGATGTTTGTTTTTGCTTTCCTTCTAGTAATTTGACCCCAATAAACAGGAAGTGAATGTTTGTGTTTTCGGTGTCATTTTCCCATTGCAGTTAGACAAATAGGATATTGTAATACTGAACTGAAAGTTTTTTTTTAATTATAAAAAGAATTAAAATTTTCTTCCTGTGCTTACATGTGCACTGATGCTGAACATCACATACCCATGGACGCACATTCTTCACAATATCTGGATGTGCGTTGAATATAAATGTAACAACGCCCGCCTACTTCTGCTGGTGTTATTTGACGGTGCACTGTGTGGCTTGTTTCTTGCAGCTCTTCCGGGAGGTGAGGATCATGAAGATGTTGAATCACCCCAACATAGGTGAGTCACAGTGAAACGTGAGTTTTCCGCTCTGTCGTCACTCACTGAGAACAGGGCGTAAATGATCTCTCAAGGTTATGTATTCAAGACAAATGATAACAATCCCTCTGCTTTTATCGCTTTATTTTTGCTTTCACTCTCTCTGCCTCTTTCTTGCTCAACTCTTTCACTGCTCCTCCCTTTCTTCTTTTGATTTTCCTCTCTCTTATCCCATCTCCCACCACTTTACTTATCTCTCTCCCCCTCCAATTCTCTCTTTGCCTTTCTCTCACCACCTCCAGTCAAGCTCTTTGAGGTGATAGAGACAGAGAAGACTTTGTACCTGGTAATGGAGTACGCTAGTGGAGGTAAGTGCGTGTCACTACGAAATCCCCCCCCACCCCCCAAGGCTCAGTACTTTGTTAGAATCAAATGGTTCCCAACAAACAAAAAAATGCATCCTCCCCCTTAATGTACAGGCACTGTGGTCTTTTGTCCAGAGGGTTGTCATCAGAAATGTCCCGTTTTTTAGTTTTAGTTTTTCTTACTGACCATCTCTGACCTATTTTGCACTGACGAGTGTTGCCATTGTGAATTAAAAAAAAAAAAAAAAGGATTACAGCCACTCTTGCATTGCACCCTCTTCTTGTGCTGGTGTGCCCACTTGCACTTGTTACCCTGGTATAGAGACAGATGAAAGGGAACATTATGTGCCAGTTGGTCTGTCACCGTGTTACTCGTTTAACAGTGTAGTAATCATTTACCCAAAAGACAAAAAATAACAGACTGACATTTTCTGTGTGTTTCATTGAGGTCTCTAAGTATTAAGTAATGAGCCCTTCAGCACTGTGCGACCGTACATTGTTTTTAAAAGACAATACCCAATGAGTATTAGGTCAATGTCCCTTTGACCCAATACTCTGGCTTTAAGGAGACTAATATCCGGTTCCAACTCTTCTCCTCTTCTTTTGTCTCCCAGGAGAGGTCTTTGATTACTTGGTGGCCCATGGCAGGATGAAGGAGAAAGAAGCCCGTGCCAAATTCAGACAGGTGTGTGTGTGCTGAGATCAAATCTACTACTAATTTCACACATATTTTATATGCTAATAGTGATTATTGGTAAATGTTTATTCAAATAGGGATATTTGTCAAGACATTTCGTCTTTGATGTGATTTTAATGATTGATTATTGGTCATTAAAATGAGAGCAGACAGTCGAACAGCTTAGATTTAGCATTTTTTAGTAAATCAACAGGATTGTTTTCAGATGAAATTCTAATGAGGAGCTCTGTGTCTTTGTATGTCACTGATCAGTTCAGCTGTGTTCATCTCACCATCCTCTCTCTCCCTCTGTTTCTCTGTTTCCCCCCTCTTTCTCTCCCTCACTTATGTCTCACTCTCCAGATTGTGTCAGCGGTGCAGTATTGCCATCAGAAGTGTATAGTACACAGAGACCTCAAGGTGAGAACACACCCACAGATGAACTACACTGAGCCTCTCTCTCTGTCTCTTTCTCTCTCACTTCCTCTCTCTCTCTCTCTCTCAATCTCTCGCTCTCTATTAAAAGTCGACCCAGAGGTTAATCACAAAGATGATAATGTCTTACCTCGGCTTAAACTCACATACACACACTCTCATTCATCTGTGTACACACAAACTGTCTTCACCTGAGTGTCTTTACCTGTCTCTGATTGGATCGATCCGTCCTTCCGTCTTTATTTTTCCTCCAGCCATCGATTCACATTTACTTGGTGCCAAAAATGAAACAGAGCACACACTCACAGATTTAATGCTTGCAGGTCATTTTGGTTCATAGTGTTACGCAGAGTTGTAAATCCTCTTATTGTGCCAGCAGGCAGACCTGTAGACAATACATTATCATTATTACTGTAACAGTAACCATACAGGAGCCTCAATCAAAGTTGATTTCCCACGCAGGGATATTTTCTGGCCTTTTTATCTATTTTTTTTCTTTCCTACCAAGGTCATGAAACCTTTTTCCACACTTAAAGCAGATAATGATGGTTGTCATTTACAAAAAGGGCTGCATGGGAAGTAAGGGGTCTCTGGAGGGCAGACAGTTTTCATTATTGTAATGCGTAGCATCCTGCACATTATCCTAATCACTCTTGATCTGGGGGGTTGCGATGTAAAATCCGGCACAGGCTTAACTCTAGTGGGTCCTACTCTGCAAGAGCAAATTTTGATGAGCCTGCGTTTCGGAGCAGATCTAAATTTACACTCTGTGTGTCCCAAGATGAAAACAGCAGTGTGGCTGCAATTATACTCTACATCAGGATTATACTGCTGTATCTATTGAAGTGGCTGCTCCCCTTTCTAAAGCATCCAAGAGTTAAATTTTATAGTTTTGCCTAAATGTTAATTAGTTTAGATGATTAGGTCTGACTAAAACTGAGAAGCCAGTGTTCATGTGTTTCTTAGGTCAGAGCCTAAAGATGATGTCAGCGTTGTATTTAATGTGCACTCACTCACGCACACACTCAAACACAAACACACAGAAGCTGGAGAGTATTCAGAGCAAGTGAAAAGGAGCGCGCACCTGTTGCTAGGCAACCCCCGCCTCCTTGCTCACTGGCTCACTTTAGGCTTAGGGAAACACACAGACACACACACACATACAGGAATAACTGAGGTAGCTCACTTTGCCCATTGTATGCTGCTTGTAGGCCCCAGGCTGTTACTCTGAAAACCCCCTCTCACCCCAGTTTTTTCCCAGATAAAGGTGTATTTCAGACAGTCTGTCTGTAATGAGGTGGACTGTCTTGTCCTCAAACTCATTTACATGTCAGAGAAAATCATTGTTACACTGACACTGGATGCTCCGGTGGCCTATTTGTTAAACTCGGTCAGAGACAAGTGTAAAATGATAGATAGAAGATATCACAGTATCACGTGACAAAAAGCACATCTAATTTAGTCAAGTATCTGTGTTTCACTTCTTGGCATATGTAATAATAATCAGGAGAAAATAAATCCCAGCACATCAATAATCCGGTATCTCTTTGTCCCTGTTTCCCTCCACATCCTCCTGCTCTCTACATCATAATTATGTCTTTATTTCTGGCTCTTTCCTCTCGCTCCCACACTGTCTGTCTGCAGGCAGAGAACCTGCTGCTGGATGCAGACATGAACATCAAGATAGCGGACTTTGGCTTCAGTAATGAGTTTACTCTGGGGAACAAGCTGGATACGTTTTGCGGCTCCCCGCCCTACGCAGCCCCTGAGCTCTTCCAGGGCAAGAAGTATGACGGGCCCGAGGTGGACGTCTGGAGCCTGGGGGTCATTCTCTACACACTGGTCAGCGGCTCGCTGCCCTTTGATGGGCAGAACCTCAAGGTCAGGAAGAGGAGAGAGTGCATTTGTGTGTGTTGAGGAGCATTACATAAGCGGATGTCTGTATTCTGTGGGTGGTTGTAGTATTTGTCATGCTGGTTTCTGTTCCCTCTGCCCTGCAGAAAGCAGAAACTCAAGTCAGAGTGAATGTGTAAAGTGATTAAATGCTCACCCAAGCACTGTGTTTTTAAATGGGTTATTGTGCTGTGATACACTGAAACCTGGGACTTTTTTCAGTTTAAGCTTTTAATTCTGTAAACTATACTTATTCACACCACCTGTCGCACTATGCATTCAGTCAGTACCCACATGACTCATACTGGAAGTGCAGGCACATTTTGGGTGGGCGATATGACATTGAATGTGGTGCTATTGATATTAACATGCCTCCAAAACACCATCTAGGCTCATCAAGTATGGGTGATTCTCACGAAACTGTCCTAACTTTTGCAAAAACAATTTGGGGTCAATTTTGCTCTGTTTTTCGCTCATTAGTAGCAAGCAGGGTCTCAATTAACTGGTTCAATTAAAATGAGTGATCAATACATGTTTTTTTATACATTTTTGGAATGTTTTATTGAGTCATTGACCAAATAAGTTCATTACCGTAACACATTTTCAATTGATGATAACTGAATATGTATGAAAAGTAGACCTTTTATTTTTTTCATGTATGTTCTATTAATAGTTCAGAATAGCCACATAGTGTAAACATTCAGAATTTTTTTTATTGATACATTAATTTTAGTGATTATGTTCATTACCGTAACAAAATTACATGTTTTACACTAAATCTTTCTTGTAGTGTAAATTTTACAAAAAAAAAAAAAAAGTCAATTCAGTAATCTTAAAAGACTTGACAAATAGTTCCTGTACAAAAATAAAATTTGAAGTTATCACTCATTCCCATCCAAATATTTACATATACAGCAAGTGTTACGGTAATGAAAAGCTGTTACGGTAATGAAAAATTTTGTTACGGTAATGACCTCACACAGCATTCTTTACATAGAAGCCATGTTTTTAGTATTCACAAATTAGGCTATATGGTCCAATCTTTTTCACTGTTTATTATGTAAGGCTACATTAGAACTACTGAATGATTAGATTGTCTTGGGTAATGAAAAATTAAGCTTGACTTTACGAAAAAAACAATGAATCAAGAGCAATTCAGAGAACGTTTAATGTAACCAAAATCAACAATAACATTTTCAATTCATTACATAACAGAATGTTATGTATAACATATGCATAACAGAACCACTATTAGGGCTGCCACAAACGATTATTTTGATAGTCGACTAGTCACCGACTATTTTTTTCGATTAGTCGACTAATCGGATCATACGTAAATTGAATGTAAAACATACAGCTTATCGCACCAGCATGCAGCTGCTCTTATATACCATCATTAGCTTTCAGCTTGAAGTGTTTAAGGTATATGCTAACTAAAAATAAAGACAATTAAGATGATAGTTCATTAAACATTTAATGAAATATGCAGCTTTAACTGTAGCATAAAGTGCAAACAGCTGAGTAAAATAAAGATAAGGCACTGGCCTAAACAACACCAAAATAAATACTTGAAGGTTTTTTGTCTTTCCTTCATTTGTCTCTGGCATTAAACATAGCTACATTTAAATAAAATGAGGTGGACACCTGAAACTACGGAATTGTTCACAATAATAAAGTTTTGGTAGGCCTATCAATCAAATATAACTTGTGCTCATTGTAAATAATAGGAGTCGTTCTGTTAAAAAAAAATCAAATAGTTTATAAGACAATTGTCTTGTCTGAAAAAATGTAAATGTTCCCTTTTTACTGTCACAGAAGGAGAAACATAGAAAGACTCCACCAGAAAGTTCTGTGTGAAACTCTGTCAAATGAAAACAAGTGAAACTGAGGTGCAGCTCAAACTCTGCAAGGTGTGGACTGTGATGAGAAGCTACCGGAAAAAGTAGATTTACGCCGGGAGAGAAGACTTCCTCGTTAAGATGAGCGCTCATTACGTGACCAGGACGCTGTGACCGGACCCGGTAGAGAGAGAGAGAGAGAGAGAGAGAGAGAGAGAGGAGCGGCGGTGGCGGCGGCGGCGGCGGGGGGGCGGGGGGTTACACCGGTGCCGCTTGATGAGGGACAAGACAGGTAGAGAGAGAAAAGAGACAGACCACCTGTAAACTCACCTTGAGTGAGTGAGTGCACGTGTGTATGTGTGGTGGGCAGCTGCAGCGGTGGGTGCGTGTGTGGAAGGTGCCCCAGCAGTTTTGAGAGAAAAACAAAGTTTAAAAAAAAGAAAAGAAACGACGCATCGACTATTAAATTAGTTGTCGACGATTTTAATAGTCGACGTAGTCGTGACTAGTCGACTAATCGTGGCAGCCCTAACCACTATCAATAACATGTAAAAATAATCAATTCAATACAATAATTAATACAATACAATAATCAATAAACAACCTTCAACAACCCTCCAAACCTCCTCCCCCTTTCTACCCTCCCCTATTTGTGTTTTGCCCATATTTCTGGGGCAACACTGAAATGCCTGGCTGACGATGTGGTCGGCATGGGTTCAGGGATGAGGTCCAAGATGTTCTTCTTGAAATACCAGACCTTGTCCCCTGGGATCCTGGTCGCGGGGGTGTAGAAACAATTTCCACCTGCAGACTCCATTGTTTCAACCTCAAATTCATCACCTACGATCTAGAGAAGACAAAAAAAATAATCACACTCAGTGTAAAGTGAGCTGCCCTACAATAGCTCATGCAATGAACAATCATGCTTCAGGCGAATGGATAAGCCACGTTAAGAAGCAACCAACCCTGGTCGTGCAGCTTAACTCATTGAGTGCCGCGATGTTTTCCAAAGTTTTAATCCTGGTACCAGCAATTTAGACCATTGTTGACGATTTTTGTAGAGCCACATCATATTCTATGTTATATCTATGGACACATACTATGGCTCGTTTGTAAGGTGAAACTTTCTGCTTCAAATAGGGACAAACCATTTATTTCTACGTGCCTCTGTTCCTGAGAAATCTCAAGCTAAACAGGCCAATTTTTATCAAAATCCCTGCTTTTTGTCCTAGAAAAGGAGATACAGCGTCTTTTATGATATGTGCTCTATGTCTGTCGCTCTCTGACACTTGCATTTCTGGGTCAACGGTCTTGGATAAGATAAATGTTGTTGTTCTATTTACAAAACCACCATGGGGGGTGCTACAGAACAACAATAACATATTTCTACTGCTGGGCGAGAGAAGTACCGTGCCATGCAACAGCCACTCGCCGCGGAGTGGCCGAAGCAGGTCAGGAACACCAGCCCCACCAGTGATCGTGGGCCTGCTGAAGGCTGTGGCACGACATGGTGTGAAGAGAAATTACCATCTTATTACAATGTAATAATCTTAAAACCTTGACGTCACTTAACACCAACACATTCCTACCTGTGTTACCGTACCAGGATACAGGCATCCGTCATACTTAACAAGCACCCATTGCCCAACTCCAATAGAGTCCTCATTTTCCTTCTCTTCTCTGAGAATGACTTCTTTTGGAGTGTAGCAGTCACATGCAGGCTTACAGAAGCATGACACCTCCCTCACTCTGATCTTCCCTGGTTCTGTTGCGATAAGCTAAAATAAAACAGAAAAGTATATTACGTTACATTTATTCTGTGAACATAATGGGAATCGTCGTAATTTGATTGTTTACTGAGTGACACCTTACTTGATGTACTTTCAGGGTGCCTTGCACTGTCTTAAGTGATGGGGGCACTAACTCTCCACATGTTTCAATGTCCTCTTCAGTCACCTTGAAGAGTTTCACTGAACTCTGCTCGGAGAGGTTGTGCAGCAAGGCCTCAGCATCAGGTATGTCCGTTCCATAGGCTACCAGCCTGTCAGCAAGATTTTTCAGTGCTCCTCCGACACCGTCTGGCGCACCTTTCCCATGTGATGCCTCTGTAAAATTCCAGGTCACGGACTTGAAACCTTTTATAAAAGGCACTGTGGACGCCAAGTAGAAGGAGACCTGGGGGTGGGGAGAGAGAAAGATAGAGGGGTTAAATGTTGTGAGTGAGTGAGTGAGTGAGTGAGTGAGTGAGTGAGTGAGTGAGTGAGTGAGTGAGTGAGTGAGTGAGTGAGTGAGTGAGTGAGTGAGTGAGTGAGTGAGTGAGTGAGTGAGTGAGTGAAAGAAAAAGACAGGAGTGGCAGTGAGCGAGTGAGTGAAAGAAAAAGACAGGAGTGACAGTGAGCGAGTGAGTGAAAGAAAAAGACAGGAGTGACAGTGAGCGAGTGAGTGAAAGAAAAAGACTGGAGTGACAGTGAGCGAGTGAGTGAAAGAAAAAGACTGGAGTGACAGTGAGCGAGTGAGTGAAAGAAAAAGACTGGAGTGACAGTGAGCGAGTGAGTGAAAGAAAAAGACTGGAGTGACAGTGAGCGAGTGAGTGAAAGAAAAAGACTGGAGTGACAGTGAGCGAGTGAGTGAAAGAAAAAGACAGGAGTGGCAGTGAGCGAGTGAGTGAAAGAAAAAGACAGGAGTGACAGTGAGCGAGTGAGTGAAAGAAAAAGACAGGAGTGACAGTGAGCGAGTGAGTGAAAGAAAAAGACAGGAGTGACAGTGAGCGAGTGAGTGAAAGAAAAAGACAGGAGTGACAGTGAGCGAGTGAGTGAAAGAAAAAGACTGGAGTGACAGTGAGCGAGTGAGTGAAAGAAAAAGACTGGAGTGACAGTGAGCGAGTGAGTGAAAGAAAAAGACTGGAGTGACAGTGAGTGAGTAAGTTACAGTGAGTATATAGGGTATTTTTGTCTGTCTCATGTTTTACTGATGGATTTTTAAAATTCTGACCAATCAATATCAGTCCAAAAGTTATTGCTCATAACAAACCTTGTTGCGGTATTGGGAAGTTGGCCCATCAGACACCAGGTGGACATGTTTTACTGTGGGGTGACTGGATTTTATATGCTGCCACACTGGATCCAGGTGTGCCCACGTCGCTACAGCATCGTGCTTTAGACTGCTGGATACCGTGGCAAAGGCTTCCGGCTGTCCCTCACTCACATACAGGACACCAGTATGCAAAGTAACCTGTTTGTGACCTCCACCAAAGTGTGTGTCCTTTATTTCTTTGCTCCACTTACAGTTGTAATTTTCACTGTAGTCAAAATGTACAACTACTTCATCTTCCACCAATCTCTCTTTCAGCTGCCTGATCTCTCTGAACTGGTGTGCTATATTGAAGAGGTGCACCTTGAAACGTGGCAGGTCATTGGTAGTTTTCTCCACCAGTTGTTGTAGGCTGGCCACTTTAATATCCAGAGCAGTGTGTTTGCCTTCAACCTCAGTTGTGGTGCCATCAGAGGATTTTTTTGAGTATGGTGACGTTTTTGTCACCCACTCGTTCCATCTCACGATGTTGTTCTTCGTGGCTGGGTCCATCACAACTGGCAACATGCTGTCTCTGCAGGTGTTGCAACGGTTATATGCGCAGTCGATGTTGCTCAAGTCACACACCGTTAAGCTGACCAGGTCTGCCGGCTTATTGCAATTTATCAACCCAAGCTGATGCAGCTTTTTCACTTTGTATGTGAAATTTTCATGGAGTTTGCAGGCACACGTCTCCCTATCCTTCACTTTTGGGCTCACAATCCAGAATGGACGATGCTTGCAGAACTGCGAGCGGGAAATCTTCATAGAGGGATTTTCGCTCAGAAAGACCATGTGGAGATTCTCTAGTGTGTCAGTGAGAGATCTCTTCCTAAAGATTGCGCCATTTCTCCTGATTTCTCCAGTTTTTCCATTGATCACGGTTGTGATGTCATCTCTGTGAAGGAATGTGTGGATCTGCCTTCTCATGTCGTGGCGTCTGTTCTGTGCAACCTTCCTTCTGTCTGCTAGCTTCCTTTGTGTCTGATGCAGCCTTGCAGAATTCTTTGCTTCAAGACGTTTTATTTTTTTTCTCAGGTTGTCGAGCTCCTTGTTTTTCTTCTCTAGCTTTGTCAGTGTGATCTTCAGTTTTTTAGTTAGCTGGAGTTTTTTCTTCACAGACATTGCTCTTTTAGGTGTTGATGTCGTTGGACCAGGGGGTGATTGTGTTGGGTCACTGGTCTGAGTTCTTCTGGTTGATTGAGTGTCCTCCTGGAAGAGAGAGTGAGACAGTGAGTGACTAAGTAAGACAAAGTGTGAGTGAGTAAGTCAGAGACTGACTGACTAGAGTGAGTGAGTGAGTGAGTGAGTGAGTGAGTGAGTGAGTGAGTGAGTGAGTGAGTGAGTGAGTGAGTGAGTGAGTGAGTGAGCCAGTGACAGAGAGAGCAGTGAGTGAGTGAGTGAATGGGTGAGTGCTGAGATATAAAAGCTATAACACCTTGTTACAGGATTGTTCATCCCTTGGCTGTAGCACTGGCCTGGGCTGTAGGGGTTGGTCCTCAGATCCATCAGATGGGGGGCTGTCATTAAGAATTGCCTGGAGGCTTTTGTTCTTCTTCTTGTACCTTTTAGAATTTTCATTCCACTTGGCTCTTTGTTTTTGTTGCTGTTTAGCAGTGAGTTCGCCAATCGACTTTAAAAGTCCCCTCTCTTTTCTCTTCTTATACCTGCATGTAATACAGAATATCAAATAATTCTTTATTTCAATAACACATTTTTTACAATTGAATTGCAACTTTATGTTTTCTATCTCCCAAATCTCAAATCAACCCCTAAACCTCAACCCCTGAATCCTATTCCCGCCCACACACACACCCTTGTTATGCTATCTTTGTGAGGACACTTATCGACATAATGTATTCCCTAGCCCCACACACACACACATTCTTGTAATGCTATCTTTGTGAGGATACTTATCAACATAGTGTATTCCCTAGCCCCACACACACACATTCTTGTAATGCTATCTTTGTGAGGATACTTATCAACATAGTGTATTCCCTAGCCCCACACACACACATTCTTGTAATGCTATCTTTGTGAGGATACTTATCAACATAATGTATTCCCTAGCCCCACACACACACACACACATTCTTGTAATGCTATCTTTGTGAGGACACACAGTTCTAACCTCTCTCTTTCCTTCCTTCTGGATTCCTCAAGAAGGTCTGGATCAGACCTAACCTTTGCTCTGTGCTTCTGCACCCTGGCCTTTGTTGCTTCTCTGGCTGCTCTCTGTTTTGCCACATCTCCTGATCTTAATTACAAAGGTTATACAACATTATTGAATACCGCCAGTCTTGATACAAGTATATTTCTAATATTGTAACACTTTACAATAAGGGTCCCTTAATTAACATTAGTTAATACATTATTAAGCATTAATATAAACTAATGTGTTAATTAATTCTAAGTAATGCATACATAATGATAACTAATTACATTATTCAACTTTTATTATTATTTAATAATTTATTAACTAACTTTGAGTAGTAAACCGTTCTGCTTACTAATAGGCTACATTAATTAATCCTAAATTATACGTAATAATGATCTGTAAACTGTTAATTAATGCTTAATAATGTACTAACTCATGTTAATTAAGGAACCCTTATTGTAAAGTGTTACCAAAGTAAGTCTGTAACCCATTCCCGTAATTTTTTATGACTTTTTAAAGAAAAAAAGAATTAAATTAGCTAAAATGGCTACAGCTAGCTAGGTAGTTAGTAGATATGAGAATAAATGCTGCTACAGTACAGTATAACCCCGAGAAAACGAACCACAAAATCTGTAGCCCCGATTATACATATATAATACATTACCGTAACACTTCCTTTCATTACCGTAACAGCCTTGCATATGTTACGGTAATGAATGCAGAGCGTTACGGTAATGAATGGCAGTTCCATGTTGCTAGCAATAATTAGCATAGCTAGCATGACTGGGCAGAAATATTTTCACTAACAGTTAAGCTCTATAAAAGTTACTTTTCCACAGAATATAAAGTTATTATCTACAAAACTATTTTTAATATACCCTGTTATGGTAATGAACAGTAGTAGTGTGCCAAGGGGTGTATATAATTACAGTTTTTAACATATCTACTGGAAGAACTTGAAAGATGATCTTACCTGGTAGCCATTTTGCAACTTCTCTTCCACAAAAGGCATCATGGGACAAAAAAACTTTATTTGTTGGAACACAGGGATTTTAATGGAGCCAAATATCTCTGTTACGGAAATGAACTGTTCATGCTCCGGACACATATGTTTGGCCCAGAAAGTAGTTATTCACAAATAGTTGGCCCAAAATGGTAACACTGCTAGTTAAAGGGTATAACACCAACCATTTTTTGTATTTATATGTATATTAAATTATGAGGATGTATTGTGATAATTTGGGGTTTAAGATAAAAAATAAAAGCCTGGACACGTTACGGTAATGAACTTTAAGGTTGAAATGTTGTCATAAAATATAGAGTAATTCATTAAATGCAAAGACAACAGTAGTCCTACAATTAGTACATAACCTAGTTTGATATATAATACAAATGTATGATTGTTTTAGTAGTTTAGTCTATAAAATCCTTACAGACATGTCAAAATGCAATTTCGTGAGAATCACCCGTATGCCTCTGCACTACCTCCTGCTGTGTGGAGTTTTGTTTAACACCTACATGACTGGTTTTACTATTTATTTAACAGAGAGTCTCACTTGCCTCTGATTTCATTCTCTTGTGCTGTGCCGAGGTTGTAGCTGTAATAAAATTTTTTCCTTTTTCTGTCTGACTGATGCACTGACAAAAAAAGTGCAAAATGATAGTTTAACACCAGTGTTAAGCAGAGCACTGTACATGGCGATTCTCACGTTTTCATTTATTTATTTATGTTTGTATGATCAGGGACATGCACGGTTATTATGACCATTATAGCAAAATACACTTTGCAGACATGCTGGGTTCTAACAGAAATGCTCATTTCATCTGTCGTCCCTAGACAGAATAAGAATACGTCTCAATGCACTATTACAAGTATAGTACACAAATTAAACAAAAAAAAGTACATAATACAAAATACATTATTCTGCATACTGAGTCAAAATTATCACTTTGACCCACTTTTGCTATTCAATAGATTTGAATCAATGCCTCCTCAAGACCGTGCTTTGTTTATTACAACATTTAACTGTCACTGCACATATTGTTGTGTTTTTAAATAAAAACTAAATAATGAGGAACCTTCAGGAGGATTAATAAAGGACCCCTGATGTAGATTACAAAATGATGTTGATTATTTCTTCCTCATGAGTCAGTGCTTTTGTTAACAACTGCATCATCATGACTTAATCATATATTTTATGTATTGCATGGAAGCCAGAAATCTATTATCATAATCAAAACTACGAGAAAGAGAGTGCATATAATTATTTGCTAATTTGACTTGCATACTATGCTACCACTGTGTTTCAATGGTAGCCTCTTGAAATGCTAACTAGCTTTTGATTAGGTGAATGTGTTAGTTGTTTAACAAAACTATTAATCATGCGGGGGTGTAACCGCAGCTAATGTTTCAGCTTGGCTTAGTGGAGCTATATCTCATTAATGTGGATGGATGGGGACAGTAGCTGCATACAGATCTCATTGAAATAAATCCAAAAATACTGAAATATTTGCTTAAACAGCTGAATTTAATATAAGATAAAATTAAATTTTAAAAAACCAAGGCAGTCATTCTGTCGCTTACCTTTTACAGCACCTAAAGTTGTGAGAGCAGGAGTGTGTATGAGTTCAGAGGTGGGTATGTGGAGACTGCTGTTGACTTCCCGTGCCCTTTTTTCCGTCCCCAGGAACTGAGAGAACGTGTGCTGCGTGGTAAATACAGGATCCCGTTCTACATGTCTACCGACTGTGAGAACTTGCTCAAGAAGTTCCTCATTCTGAACCCCTCCAAAAGAGGCAGCCTCGAGGTACACACATGTACACATGAATTGACACACGAGATACTGACAGGACACCCCCCCAAAAAAACATATTTGTCTTGAATCTGTGATCTCTAATATGTTTCTCCTTCACACGCAGACTGAAAACCACAATCTCACGTTAGTCAGACCAGATTTTGTACATGATGAGTCTGTTCACTAATATAATTGTATGTTACACCTGGACTAGTTTTACCAGATATGTGTGAGTATGTGAGTTTATCATTCAGGTGTAAAGTGCTTTTTAAAGGCATAGTAAAGGCTTGTTAGTTTGGGATTTATGAGTTACCACATTGCACTGTAGACTGAATGTCAGTATTTTAAAGTGGACAGCAGGGGATAGAAGTAAACAATCATGTTTTCTGCTTGCACTGTGTTGCCACATTTAGTTCACAGTTATTAACATGATGTAGCGTTGCTTGATCCTGTTTTTGTTTGACTGGCCGGATAAGTAGAGATAGATAAAGCTCATCTCAAGAACCTTCCCACATAGTTAATTAAATATCATGGTTTAGTTCTGAAGGAAGATTTATACAATATTTATTTCCATATTGACAATAAATACATCTGGATACAACCATTAGAAAAACCCAGCTGAAAGAAAATAAATAACAGGGAAATGGTCTACTCTCCTCTTGTTTTTCTTCCTTTCTTACCTTAACCTCTCCTCCCTTCTCTGCTTTCTGCCCCTTTATCGTCTTTGACATCTCATGTCTCCCTGTATCTGTCTGTTTGGCTTGCTCCTAGCAGCAGATAATGAGGGACCGGTGGATGAATGTGGGTCACGAGGAAGAGGAACTCAAACCCTACATTGAACCCCAGCCAGACTACAAGGACCCCAGGAGGACAGGTCGGCACAAGGATACACTGAAAAAAAAATGTATTCTCCTTTTCATCCACACTCAGGCTCACATGAGTATAGATGTTTTTTTTTACTACTCTCACATGAGAATAATTTATCATTTTGAAAATTATTTACTGACATTAGACCCGGCAGTCTAGTTATGATTTGCTTTTGCTGTGTGTGTGTGCAGACATCATGCTTCAGATGGGATACTCTCAGGAGGAGATCCAGGACTCGCTGGTGAACCAGAAGTACAATGATGTGATGGCTACATACCTGCTATTGGACTATAGGAACTCTGAGGTACGTCCTTTCTCTCTCACACATAAACACCTACATGGTACAATATACTAACCAGCTCTTGTAAGTTAATTATTGTACTATTACATATAGACAGGTGATAAATGAAAGGAAAATCCAGTATAAAGTTTATTGAGAATTGAGAAATGGTTTATGTTGGTGTTGAACACTGTCAAACACGTCAGCCCAAAACCACCCACAAGGGAGCTGAGATCTGGTGGAGCCCAATTATACCCCTGCACCCCCTACCCCCCCACCCCGCAGCATAAACAGCCTTCCAATCTCTTCACCGTAGGGGGTCATGCATTCAGGCTTGTACTGTTGTCCTTGTATGCGCCACATGTGCACTCTCCCACTTGTGGAGAATATTGTGAAGGATGACTCATCCGACCATATCACTTCTCTTTAGTGCAGTCCTGCTGTTTTTTTTTTTTTGAAACACTGAACTCTAAAATGTGCATTGATATTTGTAATGAGAGGTTTATGCACTGCAGCCTTACATAATACCCCTCTCTGTGTAACTGTTGATGGTTTGTTCTCGCTGACACTCTGACCTTGTCCTGTATTGACGCTCTCAGTCACTTGAGGAAGAGTTGCTGTTATGATTTTCCTCACATGTATTGCTCTAATGCACCAGCATCTCCGTTGCATCAAATACGCTCAATCAACCCTATTTATCATTGTTCCACTTATTATGCCTGCTCTGCGTTTTTACACCTGCCACAGAGCTGAGACTGGATGTTGAACTGTTCAGTTGTTCCAAGCAGTGTGTGAAGAATCTCCACTCAGTTATTCAAGTGTTGCCTTTAGTTTGTCATCTGTCTCTATGTTTTTCACTTCAGCCGTCAACTGTCATATAACTTTAATTTGGTCCGCATATGTTTATACTCAAAACACTTCCTTCTCACAACAGTACGATCTATAAAAGCACTATATTTAGTCCTCTGTGTTTGTTATACACACACCACAGTCTCTCTGCCCCTGATACACACGTATTCAGAGCTGCTGTTTTTTTTTCTTTCTTTCTTTCTCAGCTGGATGAAGGTTGCATCAAGCCTCGGCCAGGAAGTGATGTAAGCAACATAAACGCCCCCTCACCGCCTCATAAGGTACAATGACAACACATAATGTCTTCTGCTAACAGACGAGGTCTCCCAATTCCATCCAGTGACAAGAACACTGATGAGAACCACACTTTCTTATTTTACCAAAAACACTCAAGGAATCTATTAAGATATTCTGATTGTAGACCAACACACAGCAGCAGCAACAGCTCTGTGGACTCCTGAGGAGTTGCTGTAAATGGAGCTCTTGGCTTCCATACTTACATCCCAATGTATGTAAACACCCTGTGACATAAAGAATGCATCACTGACACCAGTCTCCATCTTGCTCTCCAAGGTACAGCGCAGTGTATCGTCCAACCAGAAGCCTCAGAACCGCAGAACCACCGACCAGGGTGAGATTGGTGTGTGTGAAGCTGGTGGGCGTCGGGAGAAGGAAGACTGGACGGAGATTTATTTTATAGACACCTGTAGTAAAGTAAAAGGAGGAAGAGAAACATTGGTAGATCAAGTTAAAGAATTACTTAAAACCTTTAAACAAATAAAATAAAGGTTGACATTAAAGAGGTGGTGATGTATAAAGGGGAGAGAATGAAGTGGAGGGAAGCGCAGATGGCTTTAAGAGGAGAACTAAAGAAAGCCACAGAAGAGGGTGAGCCTGTTTCCTCTCAGAGTGATGACAGGAAAGTGACAAAACAACATCTTCCCCTCTTCCCCCGATCAGAATTATCATCTGTTCTTCCACTCAAAGGTTTGAGCACAGCGAGCGACAGCCTTTCTGAAGCCCAGTCTCTTTTTTTTCCAGGCTCCTCCTACTCCAAGAGGGGGGGTCAAACAGATAACCGGACTGCAGCGGAGGATTCTGGGAGGAAGGGTTCATCAGGCAGCTCCACCACCAAGGTGCCGGCCAGCCCTCTAGTCTCCTCTGACCGCAAAAAGAGCGCCACACCCTCCACCGTAAGATCAAACACCCATCCTGCTTTTGTGACATTTTATTAATGCAACTACACAGATCTGCAAAGACAAGATAAATACAAACGGTGGTTGCGCTGAATAAACGGTTTTCTCTGTGTGAAGAGTAGAAGAACACAGACTTCATGTCATAGTATCTCATTGTACGTTAGCAACAGCCAGATTTTATCTTATACTATGGACCAAAGGTCAAATACAGTACTAGTTACTAATTAAACTCATAAAATAAATGGCCATATAACGATGATCCAAGTTATGAGAAACTGAAAGTGTACATCCTGATGTTTTTGGGTGTGGGACATCTTCTATGTTAGTTTCTTGTGCTAGAATTGCATTATAGTCATGTGATAGCATTTACCAATTTAAACCAATTAGCTTTGTCCAGTTTGTCATTCACATCCAAAAATTCAACATGTCATCTTGTCATCATGTCTTCAGGCCCAGCTATAGGCCTTTCTCCCAGTGGATTTGTTCACTTGTCATGACAGGGAAAGTACAGGTGTTCTCATGACATGAGCAGTGACTCTGTGAGACATCCCGGCCAGTAGCAGGACACTGAGACGAAAGCAGCTGAGAGGAATCCAGCTCTGATTTTATTTGACCTGTGCCTCTCCCACTGTGACGAACCACAAGCTGTGACTCTTTTCCTAGTGTCACTGAACTCTGTCAACCCACTCAGTTGGAATCATTTAAAGATCCCTGAGGTTGTATTATAACAAACTCAACAAGTATCAGCAATGTCAGCCAACAAAGTCATTTAAAATCTGGCCTGTCTGGCACTTCACGTGGCACCTACGAACAAATGAATATAAAGCTTAAATCTTATGGCTTTTAAATCAGTGTCTCATGTTCCTTATTTCTGAAATGGTCTCAATAGTTTTGTGCAGGAAAGATGCAATTAAAAGTCCCCTCCCCTGTGTTGACCTATACAGGTGTTTTCATAAGAGGTTGCTGATTACACCTTTCCCTAGAGCTGTGTAGGCATGTTGTGCTTGCTTAATATTTCTCTCACTCCCCTGTTAGTCTGGTCGGGGCGGGGACGTATCTTATCATTTTTTATTAGTATGTGAACGTTTGCTCCGCCCAACCTCAACTCGATCGCACCTTATCTGTCAGTGTAATGGAAAACACCTGTGCACATGTGCGTAGACTGAAAATGACCACTGGGGAAAGCTGAGATATAAATGAAACGTGAAAATAATTCTTACAAGCTGCAAATGAATTTGTTATAGAAATTACTCGAGGTAAAAGTTGATGAGGATTTAATGGGTTTTAGGTGATTAACTTCACTTGACTTTAAGGTTGCTCAAGGCTGCTGCAGGAATAAATGGTCATCTTCAATGTCATCTGTCCCCGCTCTGGCCACTGCACTCATCTGTAACCGTCTATTACTGTGCCCTCAAATTTGATCATGTCTGTATTACTAATGTTCCTGTCATGTCTTCCTCTGCGCCTTCAGAATAGCATCCTGTCCACCGGCACCGGGCGCAGTCGGAACTCTCCCCTGACTGAGAGAGCCACGCTGAGCCAGGGCATCCAGAACGGCAAGGACAGGTACACAGTGACACACACACACAGTTACACAAGAGCTGTTTTCAAAAGACAAGGACGAGCACGCCCACACGCAGTCGTTCTCACACACACCCTGTCCCTCGTCATCGACAGCCCCGCTAGTTGCAGTCAGGCTGCACTGCGTCCTCACTGAAACGCACTTAATACAAACACACTCACTATGGTTTGTGAATGAAAGCAGTCCCACAGCTGTCTCAGGGCTGAATCCCAGACCTTGGCTGGTACTCTCCAGAGCTCTGCCAGCTGGCTCGGGGAGGCCCAGTGCCTTCCCCAGGGCGGGGTGAGCCCTCCCGGACAAGGAAATCAGGCTCTCTTGGGTATTTAGGCCAAACCTCCAGTAGATTACAGATTACCCGAGATGGTCTGATGGAGGCCTGCCAGTCAGAGCAGAGCCGAGTTCAATGGACACGCACACAAGCCTTCTCAGCAGTTTACTGGATGACAAGACGACACAGAGTGACTTGTTCTCTCTAACTCTTCTTTCTTTTCTTTTCTGTTAATAAAGCTTTCTTCCTCCCCTCGGCATTAAAATGAATTTTGACCTCCACTTATATGACCGTCATGGAACTTTATGTTATGTCCAAAATCATACCACTGATAGGAGGCTAAGGTTTTACAGGTGAATAACTCCAAACAGAGTGTACAACTCTAAAACAAATCTATTAATAATCCTGTTGTCGTAATTAAAAAAGAAGAAGCCAGATTGCTGTTTTTCAAGAAATAAAATGTAATCATTTAAGAGCTACTGGGTCATGCCAAGTCAAGCCCCATTCTTTTCCTCTATTCCCTCAGCGTCTAATATCCCCTTCCTTTTACCCTTTCTCATTTTATTGTGATTCCTTCCTCCTTTTTTCCTCAACCACATTAAACAATTTCACTTGGGACCAAAAGGTGTTATGGTCACATTTGAGTTGCTTGATTGTGGGCTTCTTGTCTTCATGTTAAGACCATAAAAAACACCCCCCCCCCATTCTGGGAATTTGTCAACCTGGAGTGCGTGTCCATACATTCAACTACCCACACATCACTCATGCTTTAACCAGCCATATGCTTTGTGTGCTTTTTCCCCCCAAAGTATTCAACATTAAGACAAACAATAATCCCTACTATGATGGAGTGGCCATAGTCATTACTGCTTTATTACTTGTTCATGTATCCGTCTCAAATGACCCCCTCGTCCCCGCAAGCATAACAAATAATCAAATTTAATCCATGTTCAGTGTTTTGAGGAAATTCTGTGGTTTGTCCCCAACTGTGTGAGGACAAAGTGGTCATTTGAGACAGCATTGCTTTTTTAGCCCTGTTGGTCTGTTAGCCATGATAAGCTCTCCTAACTTAGTGGTTTTCATCTGCTTTGATTTTAAAGTTACTTTATTTGATCATCATTAATGCTTTGAAGTTTGGGCTTTTGTACTTGTTACCCCCCCTCCCTCCCCTTCCCAATTCTTTCTGTCTTTTTCTAATTTTCTTCGTTTGGTCTCCTCTTATCTGTGTCTGAGCTCTCGTCCCCCTGGATCTTAAGTCACTCACATTTTCCCGGCGTCTCATTTCTTTCCCCTTTTTTCCAGCTTCTTGTCTTTCTATAAATCTTTCTTCTTTTTCTCCACTCTCTCTCTCTCTCTCTCTCGCTCTCTCTAAGGAGATTAGGAAGACTTGTGATGGAATATTAACTCTTAGTGGCACTATATGGTCCCTGTACTTGCGTCTTAATAGGCTTACGCATACACAGAAATATCTGCACACACTGAGGCTCCACACATACAAACTCATTGACACACTCACACACACACAAGCTTAAACATACATGTCACACATGCTCAAACGGTTGCCACACAGTGGGTTATCCAATGAATGTGGTTATTTTTCCATCACTAGCCGGGCTAATCCCTGTCAGAGAGAGTGTGTGTTTTTCACTCTGCTATGTGTTTGTTTTCTTTGTAATTAGCAGCTGTTTGGTTGACCTCTATAAATGTCCCTCTCTCTCTCTCTGGTTGCTCATTCCTCTGCTCTCTCCTCGGCTATCTCTCTGTCTCTGTGTGGTACCACTCTCCCCTGTCTCTTACTGTTTGTTTCTCTATGTGTGTGTGTCTGTGTGTGTGGAAAAAGTCAAGTTAGAGCTGTCAGTAATGTGCGCAGCTTTGTAGCCCGTAGCAACCTGATTAAGAGAGGGTTCAGGAAATAGCCAGTGTTGTTTGGCTCAAGTAAAACAAGTAATCCTTGTTCCTGATACAGTTTGGATTGTGCACCGTGGAAAAGCACAGGAAGGCTTGAAAAAGGAGAAGTCAGGCACTTGACAGACAGAAGTTGAAAGACAGGTCAAACCTATAAAACTACAAGCCCAGAGGTCAGAGTGATCATCTCATAACAAAACGGTGCAAACAGTTTTATGTCCTGCCACACATCAACTTGACTGCATAGAGATCCAGCTCTTTGTCCGCCCGTTCTGCCCAGAACATTGATTTTAATAGAATTAAACTACCACTAATATTAATTAAGGGCTGCAACTAATCGTGCGTTCCAGGCAACCTGTAACTTGTGTTTTTCAGACCTGTTCTGTTCCTATGGTTACCCGTTGGGACGTACAGTCAAACTCGTAACTTCCCACCTGTGAACTCGTACTAGATCGATCTACTCCCAGTTCCCAGTTGTAACTCGTAACTTGCCTGGAACGCTACAAAGTCGTAACTGGTGACTTGAAATCGTGACTTACGGGTTCAAAAGCCTGCCTGGAACGCACCATAACATTAATTTAATTGTTATTTAATCTGCAAATTATTTTCTTGATTAATCACTTATACACTGTGCTCAGATTGCTCCTCACAGTTCATTTGGGTAACCTCACTTACCTCCTTCTCTCCAACAGCCCAGAGCCCAAAACACTCAATGAAAACCACATCCTCGTTTGTAGAGATGACAGTTTTTGATATTTGTGGCCATTTGTGCTCAAAAAATGATGATCACATCTGTTGCACATAGTTTTTTGTGCATCAATCAAATCTTATTTTATCTCTTAATATCTTCCTGCACAAGCTGCAAATATTTTTTTAAAATCCAGAACGGAGCTGTTTCTGATTAGGCCTGTTTTTTAGGCTCCTTTTCACGAGGTCAAACTGATTACAAATGATCAAGAACCATGAAATTGTTTTTCCGGCACTGTCATAATAAAAAATCAAAATAATAATAATAATAATCACGTATGCAGCATGTTCATTCCGAAACAGTGAGGTTGTGTGTTTCACAAAAATGAAAAACAGACATAAAGTGGTATGAAATGAAGGCCTGTAACTGAGGTGAATGAAGTCATCAGTGAAATATCTCCTGTATGTTCTGCATGATGTCGCCTTTCTGTCTCACTTTATCCACAGTCTTGTGTGTGTTTTCACCCTGTGTGCGTTAAAGTTGGTCTTTTTTGCTCGGCCTGTCGTGTCAGCTCCCACGTGAGAAGACGGAGACTTGACAGCACAGTCAGACTTGCGAGTGCGTT
Source organism: Trachurus japonicus (assembly GCF_045865225.1). NCBI lineage: Eukaryota > Metazoa > Chordata > Actinopteri > Carangiformes > Carangidae > Trachurus > Trachurus japonicus. The sequence continues at coordinate 28,799,524 of NC_140924.1, forward strand.
TTGTGATTCCTTTCTGTGAAACCACAACGAAGCGACTTGAGCAGCAAAAAAGACCAACTCTCTCCTCTTGTTCTGAGTGTGTTTCTGTCTTGTGTCGACTTCCTCCTGCTCTCTCTACTCCCTTACCCCACCCCGAGTGTGTTGAATAAGTGCTGCTTCTAACCATGCTCCACCTCACCTCTCCGCCCACCTACACACAAACCCCGCCCACTGTGTGACTGTGTGTGTGACTGTGTGTTGTGCTGGTGTGTTTGACTGCCGTGTGTTTTTCCTCACGTGTGTTTGCATATATGTGTGTGCGTGTGTTTGTTTGTGTGTGTGTGTGTGTGTGTGTCGGGCGGGGCACTCCTCCTCCCCCCTCCCCCTCCCCCCCCAGCCTAAACACTCCGGGCTCCCGTGCCTCTACTGCCTCGGCCGCTGCCGTCCTCTCCTCCTCCTCGCGTCCCCGTCACCACAAGTCCCTGTCCTCCTCCAATCATCCATGCCCCTCTGACCTGCACGCACCACGGCCCAGGCAAGTCTCCCACTCTCTGACACACGCACGCACACACACACACACAGTACGCTCAGTATGTACGACGATACTCAGCACATACCGCCATCCTTCCTGCCATGGACAAAGAGGGAAAAAGGTGAAGAAGAAGTGATTTGTTGGCTCCGAAACGCTTCCACCAATTTCTTTTTTGGGGGAAAAAACAAAACAAGTCTTTAATTATTACCTTTTAATCACACGGTGACAAATCCTGGCACACAGCGGTGAACGGTGTGCCAATATTTTTCCCCCACAATTGTGAAAGCGATCAAAGAGGCACATTTTCTTCCCTACAGAGTTGGTGTTTTATTCAACACAAACTGCTCTGCTGCCAGCAGCTGCCACATACACACACACACACACACATTCAAATGAGCAAAGTTAATGTTTTTCCTCAACTTAAACAGTTATTGTTCTCCAATATTATAGAATGCCTTGTTTACTTGTTCGTTTTTGTCTTTAAGTCAACTAAAATGTCTTGACTTGGATTTGACATGTTCACGAAGTTTGGAAATTATATAAGTAACTTTATATGTATCACACTTTTCTTAAAGAAAAATGTTGAGTTGTTGGTGAGGCCGACCTAAAAGTGATTGATTTGTTTTGTGTTATGATGAATGGTATTTGTTCACTCTTTGAAACACCAGAGACATTTCCTTGATGGTAAATTAGTCTCTCGTGCTCAGTAAGAATCAGGAAGCAGAGTTTGGATTATTGCAGCAGCAGAGGAACAACCTGACGTTACCGTACCGTCAGTAGATGGTGGAGCTCAGGAAACTTTACAGGCTGAACTTGCTGCCTGTCCTCGGCCAATCATCCTCCCTCAAACCTCACATTTACCTTGTGGACCGTAACTGAACAGTGACAGCTAGAAAACAGGAGGAGCAGGTTTTTCACTGTACTGTACCTCTGACAGACAAGAGGTGTGTTTCTTCTTTTTTTCCATTTGTTTTGTTTCTTGGGAGGACGACCAAAAAAAAACAACCTTTAATCGAAATAATTCAGAAAGGAGTTGTTCATGGACCAGCAGGGATTAGGTTCCACTTTGCTGAGGTCTCAGGAGCTTACAAAGCGTGTGCACGCCAGCGCTTGGTTATTGGCGGGCTGGTTAATTAGATGTGCTGTGTATCTACCTTAAAGGTCACAGAGAGAAATCAGAGAAACAAGTCGGACGAGCTGACATTTCCTACGAACGTCTAAGTTGACGTGACAGGATAAAAGTGTGACATTCTGTCATCTTAGACATTGTGGAACGGTTTTCCTAAAAAGAAAAACAAACGTCTTTGGCGATGAGAAAAAATGCTCCTGTAGCTTCCCAGCGCCGAGGCCCTCAGGGGCCCAGCGTACACAGACTGGTTCTGGTGACTGCAACGTTCAGGAAGCAGAGTAATGTTCACAACCCGAGCATTCAGGCTGTTCAGAGCGCTACAACTAACCAGCTATGTAGATGTCTACAAAATGTTAGTGTAAGTAAGAACCAGTGTCATATACTGCTCTGTCAGTCTGTGACGTTGTTGTGTTGTTGTAAAAAACATCATTACGTAGTCCCTATCTAATCTATCAAGTTAGATCTACAGTCAGTCAAATGCATGGATGACAGTGACAAATACAAGACAAGATCTCTCTCCTCTGGGTGCTTTCTAATTTCACAAAATGTTTTTGCCGTCACAGTAGTCTATTTAATTTTCATTTCAACCACAGAACAATTCTGTAAAAAGTGTCATCATAAACCACAATCTAAAAAAAATCCTCAAACTCTAAATAGCTTTGTGATACAGACATTTATTTAAAGGTCATACCTACTGCAGCTTATGTTTACTGTAGTCATCATATCTGATAACAGCTATTGTGTATATAGTTCCTATGAAGGAACAACCCACAGCCTCTTTATCTGGATATCAGATCAACAGGCTGAACTGTCTCTTTAGAAACTACAGTGGTTCATAAACTTTTCCTCCATGAGCTCCACTGGTCTGTAGACTGTGTGTGGGACCATGCTTAGAAAAACAAAAAAAAAAGATATATATATTTGAAAGTGCAACGGCTCTGGGGAGAACCAGACCAACTGTGGATGAAATAGCTGTGTGGAGTCTGATGCGTGCCCTGTGTCCATGGCTGTCCTTCATCTGCTCTCTGGCATGCTGTGCTCCACGGTGGGGTTTTCCCCGGCTGGGAGAAGTGGATTTCTGTCCTGCGTTAAGGAAATTGAGTCCATTTTAAGGTTCCCACAGCCTCTTTTTTTCCCAAGGGGTTATTAATTGCTCTCTGTCTACAACAAGCTCAGTGAGCTCACCTCAGTGAAGAAGCTGTCTGGGAAAACCCTGTCTTTGTTTATCAAGCGTTAACTACACTGTGACAGGTCTGGTTAAATGAATGAAATGGAGTGTGTCTTATTGGTCTTCTGTATGAACAAACAGTTTGTGTGTGTTTGTGTGTTGCTTTGTTGGCTAGCTCCCCTGCTTTGACCGTGTCTGTCTCAAGGGCCGCTTTGATATTTGGAGTTTTAGTCGTGTGCCTCCCACTGCCAGCCGTGTGTCACAATACGGGGTGAAAGGTCTTGGGATACGTTCCTCTTAAATACTGCCGGAGCCTGAACTGATTTGCCTCTCGCTCAGACAGACATCCACACCCCGCTTTGTGACAGTTGTCTTGCGGGAAGAAAAACACCCCGCAAATGTCAGGCTAAAATTCCAGCGGAGCAAATGTCAAGGTGGCCCTCTGGCTGTATGTGCTTTTGTCTGCTCTACGTTGAAGTCTTATTCTGTTGCATGCGTCGTTCAGCAGTGAGCTTGGGCTGTTCAGAACCTGGTTGGGAACGCTGGAGAGAAGGTACCGCTCCCAACACATAGACAGCACCCTGAGTGAGGAATAGGCACCTTTTCTCAGAACATGGTCTGTGTCCTTAAGTCCCATTCATTCCTGTTTTTCCAGCTGTCCCCAAACACCCTTCTGAAAAAACCTTTGAAAGTGAATTGATATTTCTATTCACAACCAGTATTCATGTGCTGTAATGAAGCAAGCCACGCTGCACATGGGGGAGCTCCACATTTGTATAGAGTAGGGGTGCAGATTACTATAAGTAAATGAGCCCAGCATTAAAATACCACAGACACACCAGCCTGCACCCACCCTGTTACATCACCTCTTTAAATGCTCACACTCACCACTCTTCTCCTTAGATTTGTCATGATGAAAAATCTCATATGTTGAAACGAATTGGAAATGTTTCCGCAGCTCTCTTCATCCCAGCAATCTGTTGTTCCTCCCAGTGAACAGTCATCCTCATGAATATAATACATCAACACTGGTCCCTAATCAGCCTGATCCAGCCTCTCTCTCCTCGCATCTGTTCTCATAGATGAGATGTGTGTGTGTGCGTGTGTGTGTGCTTGTGTGTTTGTGTGTAGGTCACCTGTCCTCCAAGGTGAACAACTTGAGCATAACCACAGTGAATTAGAGGGTGTGCTTAATCTGTTCATCCCTCCACCACACTGAGACTAGACCTGTGTTCTGTGTGTTTTGTTTCTCTGTGTTGTTGAGTGTGTTAGAGGTTTGCACAGGACCTTTTTTTTTTTAACCTCCCCAGCAAGTTGGTTACATGTGTAAATAAAACTCTGTATTTGGATACAAGAGATGTTGTTGTTGTTTTTTTACAGATTTGAACTCTTTGATTTAAAAAAAAACATAAAGAGATAATTTTTTCAGATATTCGTCCCCTTTATACTTTGTGTGGTTTATCAGGGGAAAAAAGTTACATAAGGTTATTCTTCAGAGCGGCAGAGACACTGTTGATGTTGCAGATTGGATGGGATGGCAGATGGTAGTTTCTAATGTAACAGCCATGTGACTATTCTAAAATGAGAGAAATGAGTGGGAAAGAGAGAAAGTATTAACTTTTGTGAGGGATATGGTGAAGTCATAGGCTTTTATGTCTGTAACAGTAAGAATAATCCTTTTCATCCCTTATTGGTAATGTAAGGGTGTAAATATGTTCTGCACATGCAGCCCATGTGTTGCTGTACATCCTCTGCAGCCCTCTACAGTGAATTTGTGTCTTTTATACTTTGTCTATCCTGTTCATTCACTCGTCTCTTCTTTGTGTTGCACTTTGTGTTTGTGCTTTTGCTGTTGCCGTTTTGTTGTGATTGTCGTCTGGTGCAAGTGTGCTGGTGCCGCACACTGGCATGAAAGATGCATGCTCACACATGCTCAGAAACCAAATGCAAGCTTTTAGCTTATTGAATAGGATCGGTGTGTGTGTGAGAGAGAGAGTGAGCTGGAGGTTTGTAATGTTTTGCCCTCAGGCCGAGGCAAAGAGGATTAAGTGTGTGTATCTGTGCGAGTGTGTGTATGTGTCACTGGCCTGATGTGGCCCCAAATATTGAGTGGGTGGACTTTAGGGATTATAAGAAACATCAGGGTGAGCAGATGTTGAGCAGACATAGATACTTGTGTGACCTTAAACTCAGGTAAGTGGTATTTAGGAGGAAGAGATTTTCTTCTATCAGTGTGAGTCTAACTGTGTTCCTCTCCCACCACCCCTCCTCTTCACTCTTCTCCCCTCTTTTTATGCCTCTTGTCCTCCTTTCTTGTGTTTCACCTCCTACACCTCACTTTGTTAATCTTTTTCTTGTTTTCTTTCCCTTTTCATGCCATCCTCCCTCTTTCATGCTCTTTGTTTCTTGCTTTTTCTCTTGTCCCATCCTTGTCGCCCTGAATTCTTCTCTGTTCTTCTCTGCCTCATTGTTTGTCACACCCCTGATTCCTCCGATCTTTTCTCACCTCTTCCTTCTTCTCCACATCCACCCCTCTGCTCTTTTACACCCTCCTCTTTATCACTTTTTCTTAACCATCCCTCCTTCCATTTTCCTCCTTTCTCTCTTCCCATTCTCCTCCACAGTGCTCCACCTCAGCGGCCGCCCGGTGCCTCCCCGTCTGCCCACAACATCAGCAGCGCTGCCGTGTCAGATCGTACCAACTTCTCCAGAGGGGTGGGCATCCGCAGCACGTTCCACGCCGGCCAGCAGCGAGGTGCCCGGGACCAGCAAGGCTCCGCCTATCCTGGTGGCCCTGTCTCCCCATCACTGTCACATGGCAACAGCCAGGCCCGGAGGACACACGGGGCCACAGGGATTTTCAGCAAGTTCACATCCAAGTTTGTACGCAGGTGAGTGGCCGAAAAGGAGAGGAGGAGGAGGAGGAGCATGGGAAAAAATGGGAAGGGTGAATAGTTCAGATGATACTCTGTGGTTACAGTGTGAGAGCAGAGTAGGGAAGTAGTGAAACAGGAGGGGATATGGGGCAGAAAAAGAAAGCTTGTAGTTTTATAAATGCAGTGCAGTTGTGGTAGCAACTGTTCTATTTATTACCCAATACTCTGTAGCTTAAGTACAGTTTCAAGTTTTTTTTGAATGTTGAGGTTTCAGCCTGAGGCAGAAAATGACTAGGTTTACATTACAAGTCATTTCATGTGCTCATTTCCTCTCAGGAATGTTATACTGTATGTCCATGTCATCACTGGTTTTCAGGATATTTCTTTAAAGGGGCTGATCTCATCCTCATCCCTATCACTAAACTCGTGCCGATCTGTAGCTCTGCTGAGAGTAGAAAGGGAGAGGAAGGGACCAGCTGTGTCTTCTCTATAATTTTGTTTGGAGCTGTGGTGACTGAGGAGTAATTTTGGTTTTTGGTTCTACGTCTGGCCCAGTTTTCATCTCACTCCTCTAGCGCAGGTTGCAGCAGTTAAACTGCTCTCACAGCTTCTAATGAGAGCTGAAGCTGTTTATTTATGTTTTTTTTTTGTAATTTTCTCTGGAAGTGAGGTCGGTCCTGTAGCAGTGATCCTCCTCTTTGTGTAAATACAGCGAAGTGAGAGTGAACATTGTGGCTATAAAAGCAGAAGGGAAAGGCCAAGTCCTATGACAACTAGACGGATTTGAACTTATTTTGGCTTTTGACACATAAATATTGGCCTCACTTCCACTTTATGTTGCCAAAGCAGTAACATTAGTGTTTATGAATGAAGCTTGGATAATGCTGGAGAAAAATTCCAGGTAGTGCTACCATTGGAAAATGAGCAGTGATTAAAAGTCAAAGCTATAGCTATGAAACATCTATAAAAAGACCAAAATGAAACAGTGTATTGGTCAGTGTGTCAGTACTTTATGACTTCTCCACTCTGTGGCACTCAGCCATGTTTATAGATACAGGAAGTATAAATAAAATTACCACAATGACACAGTGGGTTCAAAAGTCTGAGACCACATTCCCATGAATGTGAAAGCGGTGTCAGACCTTTGGATCCCACCATAGTTAGACATTTTAAATAAGGTTAAATAATAAACAGCAGCTGGGCTCTTCAGATTGTAGCAAACATCACTCAGAACAAGAGCAAATGGCACTTTTAGCTGCAGATTAATACCCACTCAGCGCTTTAGTGAGTATTTACGGCAGCAGGATGTTGTGTGTCGGGCTGACTCAAAATAAATTGCAGTGCCCTTATTCATGGTAATAAAAGGAACATGTCGCCCGGAGCAACTGTGTGGCTCACTGATGTGTCTGTAATAGTCTTTGGACAACAGTGGAGTCTGTGACAGAGTGAGATGTTGTTTTTGGTCTTTTCATTTAGTTTTTGTCATTTATCACCTGCCTCATTAGTGCACTACCACTATTAATACAGATAGCAAAGTGAAAAATAGATTCTTAGAAATGAAAATCAATTATGTCAGACAACAAAGTCAGTTCACAGCCAGGTACTTATCACCATAAATTATTGATTATTTAGCAAATAATTGTCACCGTTTAACCAAAATCACATGTGAAAGGTGATAAAGTCCGATCATGGTCAGAATGAGAGAGTGTAGAGGAGGTGAAGAGCAGAGCAGGTTTATTATTATCAGAGGCCGGTCAGACTGACAGGTGTGGAGGAGAGGGGGGGGGGGGGGGGGGCAGGAAGTGAAGGTGTGAAGGTGCCACGAACAGGCAGCAGTGATGAAGGGAGGTCCAGGTGAGCAGTGACAGGATGAGAAGCAGAGAGAAGCAGGTAGAGTCCAGATTCACCTCAGCACCTGCTGACCGAGTGTGTGTGTGTGTGAGTGTGAGGGACGGAGCGCAGATTTATTAGAGGTAATTTAGTTCCATTAAACACGACAGGAGTTCAGAATGATCAAGTGTCTGATGTGTGGGTGTTGGTGTACTCTATGTGTGTGTGTGTGTGTGGAGGAGGCGGAGGTACAGGCACAGCCACTCTCCAGGCCTCCCACTCAGAGATACTGTAGCTCTGTGGCGGCAGTATCCATGGTTACACCGGAGATATCACTTTTCCCTCAACTATAAATACCGCTAGTGGGGACACCTTGACACATGCATGCGCAAGTGCCGGCATACACACACACACACACTCCCCACTGGGCTTACTGGTAGGAAGTAGAGGTGGTGGAGACAGAGAGATTGTGTTGCACTAGTACAGTTTGACACACACGCACACACACACACACACACACTCTCACTATAGCTGTGTGTTTTATTAGCAGATCATATAACCTCACCACAGCAGTTTTTCACTTGGTCTGGAGAGTGATGTTTCTCTGTCCTTCAAATACATTGGCGTGCGTATGTGTGTGTGTGTGTGTGTGTGCGCGTGTGTGTGTGTGTGTGTGTGTCATTTTAAGTTCCAGTGTGTTACAGTATGTTTTAAGTGTGTTAAAGTTGAAGTTGTTTAACCTGTACTTTCTCATTTGAAATGTCTTTGTGTTTGTATGAGAGGTGGCTTTCTATCTCTCTCAGCTCACCAACACTTCTTTCCAGGAGCCAGGACGCTCCGTGTGGAGGAGCGCTTCATTTCATGAGGGGAGGGAGGGGTTGGAGGAGGGGAGGGGAGGAGGGGGGTGACTGTTCAGAAGGGGTCTCCTAATGGGATTTCCCCACAGAGCCCATTAAATCCCCCCGAAGGTGCTCTGGTGTGCATTTAATAATGTTCACACATTGACACCAGTTAATCCGCACATTTGAACACACACACTGAACGCTGATGCCACTGACACTCTTTTTTGTGTTTTTATTTATTCTCTTTTTTTTAATTTTTTTGAATGTTGCTTTGTGCTTCCTGGTTCGACCCCAGCGTGAGCCTGGTTGATGTTGGACTTGTGTGTGAAGTGTGCTTCTCAGAGGGCAGCTTGTCTTTTACAGGAAACTCATCAATATACACGTTTTATACATTATACGTTTTTTTCTCTTTCTTTCTTTATCCCTCTTTTGTTTTTGTAGAAATCTCTCGTTCAGGTTTCCGAGAAGGTAGGCAACACCCCCAACGTTAAATATAACCCCTTGATATATACGTATATTCTCTTCTTCATATATATTTTACATATATATATATTTATATATATTCCTCCCCTTTTGGTGTTTTGTGCAGCTTTTTGTTGAAATCTTCCTTTTGTGCCTTGAGCCTTATCTTTTCTCCTCCTTTTTTTTCTGTGGTTGGCCCTTTTTTGAGCCTTCTGGTTTTGAGTGCCGTGTTTTGGCCCACTTATATTTTTATTTATTTATTTTTAATTTTTTTTACTAACCCCGCCCCTCACCCACTCACGCATTTAACACACTCACTTCATTATCACGCGGCACAATAACACCTCAACCATCCTTCTCTTCGTCCCTCCATCGTCCCACCTCTTCCTCACCCCCTCACCCCATCTTCTATTAATTTCCCAGGTAGTGTGTGTGTAAGTTTGCATCCTGACTGTAGCCTCCCAGATTTAGCTGGAGTTGTAATGGTGCAATAGATCAAACTCCTCCCTCCCCTGCTCATAACCCTCTCCTTGTCTTAGCTCCACATGCAGGTTTTGTCCTGAAAGAACTTTGTCTCTAAATCCTGAACAGCGCTGATGTAACGGTACATCAACCTAATTCTACCTTCACTTAACATGAGAGCTAGAGGGAGCACAGGCATTAGAGAGAAGCCTGTTTATGATCAGGTGTTTTCATCTCAGCCCAGTTATGTAACATTGCCCCGGGTTGTTTAATGCTGCTAACCATCATTCCTGCTAACGCCACAAACCCATCTCACCTTCATCAGTCAGGCCACTAGAACTGAAATTTCCTGAGTCGTCGGCAGCACAGAAGTTGTATTTTTAGTTTTTTTCTCTCCTGTGAAAGTGCGTGTAGATGAGACGGGGAGGGCGGTGTACTTTGTGAGGAGAAGTCCCTGGCTGTAGTTGTTAGCTGTGGATGGAGGTATAGAGGAGGAGAGGACCCAGGAGGGACGGGGCTGCAGTGTTTCTCAGGCTGCACTCTTTTCTGGAGGCTGCACTCTTCCTTTCTTTCATCGCTGTGTTCTCACTCTGGCACTGGCTCTAACAGCAGCAGCAACAGAACTGGATGGCTTTGACCTACTCTGGCTGGAAAAGACCTTTTATGCTGTGGACGCGCGCGCGCACACACACACACACACACAGAGGACACATCATGCAGATATGTGTATTTGCACTGACTCAACCCAGACATTTACATAAACACACAGTCTCCCTCTCATGCACATATTTGCACTATAGACAGATGCTAAACACATGTTGACACGTTTTTCATCTATATATGTAAACGCTGATCACACATCTCACACCCACATCTGTGACACACACATACACACTCGGTTTTGGAGTGTGTTGGCTGCTTTTTACCAGCAGGTAGAGCAGTTTCCTGTAACATGGACCATTGTTCCACCTGGTGGAGAGAAGTTGTATTACTACTGAAATTTCACAGTATTTTGATAGTTTTCAGTTTTTCCATTTTAGTAGATATTTGATGATTTTTACTCATCATTAATATTGAGACATGAGTAATGTGAGTACATAGTGAACAGGTTATTATAGCTCCAAGTAAAAGAGTAGAATCTGTAGTGCCCCATTAAACATGGACTGTGCATCTGAGGTATAATAACCATCTTCTCAGTCCTTAGTGTTCCCCTGACGCCACAGTGCCCTCTACTGGAGCCAGTCTGCATCCCTTCATGTTTAACTTCATCACAACCAGACATGCAAAATGGCACAAAAGGCATTGTTCATCAGTTTACCTCTACATCTTATTATCATTTAAGAAAGCCTTGTTACAACTTATTCCTACTCCTCCCACTTGTCATTTTCCATGTGCTCGATTTTTAACCATGTTTCTGTTGCAGGAGGTATTTTACATGATGTTTTTGGTTATTATTTTGGATATGGGGCAAAACAGGAATGATCCCTTTTCTTTCCTCAGCAGAATGAATTTAAGAACCATAAATTGTCAAATGTGTCTTGTGCGTCACTGTTCATCCACCATCTGCATGTGTTTTGCTGTTGTCTGTCTTTGTGTTTCTGTGTTGTCGTTGTTTGCTCTTCTCCCTTTCCCCCCAGTTTGTCTTTGTTTCGTCAACTATGTGTGTTTGTGTGGAAGAGAATATTTGTGTTTGTTACATTTGTGTTATAGTAGTTAGTTAAAGTAATGTTAAAAGTGTGTGTGTGTTAAACAGTCTGTGTGGAGGTCCAGTGTTACTAATAAAGGTTTGAATAGCCACAGGACCCACCCTCATCATGCCGACCATTCTGTTCCAATCCATCCCATCATGGCCCATTTTCCTTTCTGTTGGGAAACATCCCATTCCATTCCAAGCCATTCCATTCCGATCATTTCCAGCCTGTTGGAAATACATGAGTTCTCCTCTGATACGACTCGGTCCAGTTGGAGCCGTCTGGTTCTGTTTGATTTGGACCAGTTCATCTTTTTAACCTGGTTCCACTGACCGTCATCCGTCTCTGGTCCAAACAACTGCACCGGCTCTTTGTACGTTCAGAGTTAGCTTAGCTTAGCTTAGCCTAGCTTAGCTTAGCTTAGTTTAGCTTGGTGTAAACTGATCAGTTCTCATCAATCAGGAAATATTGACACATACAGAGACGTGCAAAAGCAGACTAAGTTGTTACTAATATGTGACCTGCTTGTTATTGCTATAAAGCTAACATTAGCATCAACAGCTAGGAGTCTCACTGCATGAATAACTCAGCCTCTGAAAGCTACACATGTTTCCTAGCAACAATTTACACATGACAGTTATAGATAGGTAAGACCATCCATATGTTTTAATGATTAGTGAGTGACTCATTTGGGAATTGCTACATTTCAAAGCAGCTGAAGGAGTTAGACATTTGGTTTGGACGTACAAACAGCCGGTCCAGCTCAGTCCTGGTCTTCACTCATCGTCTCTCATCAAACATCAACACTCATGTTGTTGTGTGCTTGGTGGTGGAGCAGCAGGAAAGTGGCTGCACACAGCGGATTGGCACGGGGACCTTAAGCAGCTGCCGTAGCAATGCATTGTGGGCGTTCTCAGGTGGCTCTGGGCTTAGATCGGAGCAGCTGGAGTGGAATCAAATATTTGGCGTGGAGGCTTTAAGTGGTTGGATTGGAACATGCAGTCGGGCATGGCGAGCGGCGGGACTGTGTTCAGCTGATTTACTATCTGTTCAACAGTGCAGATGTTGCCCTAAAAAAGAAAAAAGGAAAAAAAAAAAAAAAGACTAAACTTGTGTTGATTTTTCTCGAGGAGTCCGTATGAGGGAGAGGGTCGGGATGAGGGGAGCAGGTGAGATACAGAACAGCCCCAAAAACCAAAAATCCCCCACAAACCCCCCCGGTCCTACCAAAACCGCCTGCCAATCAGTAGACTGGATCCAATCAGTAGATGATCTCTGAGCTTGTTGTGAATGGCTGGGAGAGGGAGGGAGGGAGCGGGGGGGCGGAGCTGGGATGCATAATTGGTTGGTGATGGTGATAATGGATTAACCAATCGGGGGACGGGAGATTAGCAGTGAATGGTAGCATCCCGGAAAGTTAGCCATGGTGTGGAGGTTGACCTGCATGGTGGTGGCGCGTGTGTGTGCGTGCGTGTGTGTGTGTGTGTGAGGGGAAATCAGACTCCAAGTACCCAAATGTGTGTTTGTGTGCAGGCGCACATGAAACGCTGACAAACACACACTCAGATTTGAACTCGCGCACATCTCTGATGTGAGCCATGTGCTCACACAAACACACACGGGTACTTACAAAATTTTTGCTTTTTGTCTTCATCCAATTCCACGACCTCATCATCTCTCTCCCTCCTCCTCTCAATCCTTCCTCTCCTCCTCCCCCTCTGTCCTCTTCACTTTTTAAAATGATTCTCACACGTTTCCTCTTTGTCTCTTTGCTCATCTTCCCTCTCTCCTTTTTTCCTCCTCCACCCTCTCCTCTCCTTGTCTTTTTCTCTTCCTACCCTTCTCTCTTGTCTCCTTTTAATCCATCCTCCTCCCTCCTTCTCTCTGTCTCTCCTTCTCCTCCACCCGTCCATCCCTTCATTCAGGTCCATGCTGAGCAGCACAGTGGACAAGTCAGAAAAGACGTCTGGCGGAGTTCTCTCCTCCTCTTCCAACAACGATGAGAACAACTCGTCACCAGGCTCCGGTAACACTGGTAGGTCTCAGAGTCAAGACGTTCACACCAGTGTTGGGCACAATGCTTTTAAGAAGTAATTAGTTACTAGTTACTTCCCCCAGAAAGTAACTGAGTTAGTAACTGAATTACTACATTATAAAAGTAACTATTGCAACCCCCCTAACCTCCCGTTTATCTGGAACTAACCAACTCACTCAGCATCCCTCCGCACAGGCAGTTACGTCACAGAGCCTGCCTGTGCGGAGGGATACTGAGTGAGTTGGTTAGTTCCAGATAAACAACTTTTTTCCCACTAGTTGATGGACTGAAAGAAATGTGTATATAGTGTATATAGCATACAACAGTCAAGTAACGGCACATTTAATTGTGTTACGGTAACGACGATATAACGGGGGAAAGTTAGTGGATAGTTCAACATTTTGGCAAAACCATAATGACAGAACGTGATGAGACAGAGTTGTTTTCGAGGCAAATGCAGAGACTGCTTGCTGAAAAACTGTCCTCAACAGGAACACGCATCAGCGGCTTTGCGTGAATTTACCTCGAAAACTTTTGTAACATCCGTATTATCTCATAGCGTGGTGAATGAACAGGTCACAACTTGTCCACCAGAGTGTTTTGGAGTTGTTGGATTGTGTATTTGATGAGTTTGATGAGGGAAACCAAGAAATCCCATGAGCCTCCGTAGCGTAGCTCTGAGCAGCTCGCGGCTCTGCTCTGCCGTTCTAAAAATAGCTTGCACCGACAATTAAAGGTAACGAACCTACTCCTAAAACTATAGGGATTATGAAAATGGGCCAATTTGCCAAAAAGTTGAACTATCCCTTTAACACTCACCTGACTTCACTTTACCGCAGTTTCTCTAATGTCTCGTCTTCTCCTCCAGGTGGCACCGGCACTCCTCCGGCCATCGCCAGCCAGAAGGACTCGGCCAAGCCGCGCTCGCTGCGCTTCACCTGGTCCATGAAGACCACGTCGTCCATGGAGCCCACGGAGATGATGCGCGAGATCCGCAAGGTGCTCGACTCCAACAGCTGCGAGTACGAGCTGCGCGAGCGCTACATGCTGCTGTGCGTCTCGGGCAACCCGGCGCGCGACGACTTCGTCCAGTGGGAGATGGAGGTGTGCAAGCTGCCGCGGCTCTCCCTCAACGGCGTGCGCTTCAAGCGGATCTCGGGCACGTCCATCGCCTTCAAGAACATTGCCTCAAAAATCGCCAACGAGCTCAAACTGTGAGCGCGCAGGAGCAGTGAGGAGAGATGAGATTAACGGGAGGAGGAGGAGGAGGTGGGAGGTTGAAGGGGGGAGGATAGCGAGGATGAAGGTGATGCTGTAGGTGGGGTGGGGGCGCTGCGGAGGTCAGGAGCTAAGCTAAAGGGTGGGATCACTTTAAGAATAACAGGATGTGACGTGGACGGAGGTCTGACGTAGGGCTACCGCTTCTCTGAGACTAGAAAAACTTTCTTTTCTAGTTTGGTTCCTTCAGTTGTCGAGGCCCCCGCGAGTAGAAACTCACAGACCGAGCTTTTCTTTCTCTCCCCCCGCCGGGGGTTCTCGTTCTTTTTTTTTTTCTTTTTTTTTTCTGTCACGTTCTACTTAGACGTTCCACTCTTCTGCATGTCCGATCTGCTCTTCTCTGTTTTTTAGGAGTCACACTTTGATCACTTTGACCACTCCTGTCACTTCTTCCTGCTATTTATTCCGTTTTCTCTGCACGGTTCTGCTGCCAGGTCTTTATTTGGGGGGAGGGAAGGAGGGAGGGTGGGGGACACCGGGGGGGTGAAAACGGGGGGACTGGATGGAGGATGAAAGAAAGCAGAGGAATGCTGAGAAAAGAGAGAAAAAAAAAACTTTTACCTTTCTCTCTGAAGCGTCGACAGAAAGTTTGGAGCCGTTTTCTGCTGGAAAACTCTGAGGAGTTTAGTTTGATTTGTTCTGATTGTTCCTCTGAAACTGAACGGACTCCAACTGAGCCAGGACTTTGGCTGCTGAAGCCCACTACCACACACACACACACACACAACAACACACACACTCCCCTGCACATGTATCGTGGATGGACGAACTCTGCTGTCTTTGGTTAAAGGACCCTCTCCACCCTCCACCTGCCCCTCCCCCCTCATCACCCCTCCCACCCTGAGATGAACTTTTGATCCATCCCTCCACCCCCACCTTCCCTTCACATGCACACACACCTGTACACACACACACACATTCACACCCACACTCTGCACCTCCCTCTCTTCCTCTCCTTTCAGACTGAACTCAGCACAAACACATCCATCCCTTCACCTCGTCACTCCCTGTTTCTCCCTCACTTTTCATTTCTTCTCGCGCCATCGAGTCGGAGGAGGCCAGTCAAGACTTGATGTCACCATCGGTCATACGGGCTGTAACTTTAAGCCTGTACTTGTTTTTTTTTTATTTAGTTTCTTCTTATTTTATGGCTTTTAAAAAGAGTTGTGCACTGGAAAAGAGGGGCATATTGGAACGTGTGGAGGAAAGGACAGTTCCTGGACGGAGTCGCTGATGGATTTCATGTTGCCTTTCTTTGAAGAATTAAATCTGGGGTTTGTTTCTGTTGCGTACGTCAGCACATAAATGCTCCAATGATGATGAATTAATTTGTTTTTTGTTATTAAAATGTTGGTATCACTTTGGTTGGCTTCACGCCTTCATATCCAGATGTCAACCCTGAACCGACGTATTTCTTTTCTTTTCATTTCTTTCTTTTTGTTTCCTCCTTTTGTTTTGTTTCCCTCCGTCATCACGCTCTCTGCTACACATGTTCCCAAAGAGCAAACACACAACAACAAAGGTGTCATTGGAGTATGTAACAAACAGTACGTGTGTGTGTGTGTGTGAATTAATTATAAAAAGATCACTGGAAAAAGAAAAAAAAAACTAAAGAAAACAAAAAAAAAAGAGAAAAAGAATCGACGACGAATGGTGAATTATTTTCTTCTGCTAGTTTTGATTTGATAATATATTTTTGTGTCGTTGAAAATTTTGGGTTTGTACAGATTAGGATTTCTTTGGGAGGGAGGGGGAGGGGGTGTGAGGGCTCATGTTGGATCATATCATTGCTGCCTTTTCAGTGTAGTGCACCTTTAACACACACACACGCACATGCACACATTTAACATCCCAACACAGCTCGTAGTGTATCGGATTAAACACAACCCCCCCAAAGTTCTGCAGGAGTTGTGATGTATTTAAGGCCGAGGAGGAGGAGGAGGAGGAGGAGGAGGAGGTGGTGGTGACGACTACTGCTCGTTCTTTTGTTTTTTTGCCCATTCTGTCTCTTTTCATTTTGACTAGGTTTTTTTAGGCCTTGTGGGTCCGGAGCGGCTTGCAGCAGAGAGACGGCAGGAAAGACTTCTCTGTCACAACATTTGAGTTAGTTTCATATCAGCACATGTTCACGTTCACGTTCACGTTCAAAACCACAAACCAGAAGAAGTCGCTTCCTTTTCTCTCTCTCTCTCTCTCTCTCAGTGCGTTTGATCCTCCAGTTTGTTGAAACAGAAGTTTGTGTTTGGGTTAGAGAAGGAGGTGAGACTGAGTCCCGTCAGCTGGTTGTACCTAACTTAACACTTTTCTTTCTTTCTTTCACAATGACACACTGTCGGTTTTTTTTTTTCTTTCAGTTTTTAATACGTCAGATTTTTCTTTAAAAAGTTGATCATTGTATTAAGGTGCTGGGTATTGGATTCTAATTATTATTCTGGCTGTTGCTGTTATATTATCTCTTTCAGGGTTGATTTTATTTTACATTATTTTGTTTTACATTGCTGTAATTTACATTGATTTTAAATGTGTTTTGAGCAAACTGTAACTGTAGTGGTGGGTTTTTGGGGTTGGGAGGGGTGATCAACTCCTGAAAATGTATTATTTGTTTGTTTGTTTTTTTTTGTGCAAAGACAAAATGATGAAAAATTACAATGATAGTAATAAAAACAATGATATAATGATAGTGTGACTCTGAGATCCGTTATATGAGAGGGAAGAGGTTTTCCATGTAAGGGCCGTTGAGTGGCTGCTGCAGCTCTCAGTCCGATCCCTCGGTCTTCAACCTGGGTGAACTCACTCGTGTTGACGTCGTCGTAGCTCAGCAAACTAATTCCCCCAGAAACAGGAAGACAGCTGCAGCTCAACCGCCTTCAAAATAAGAGTTGAGTGATTTTTTACATGGTTCAGGTTTTTTATAATCAATTCTGATCTCAAGGTTCAAAGTGAACTGGAAACAGCAGGTGACTAAACAAACCATCAC
Source organism: Trachurus japonicus (assembly GCF_045865225.1). Taxonomy (NCBI): domain Eukaryota; kingdom Metazoa; phylum Chordata; class Actinopteri; order Carangiformes; family Carangidae; genus Trachurus; species Trachurus japonicus. The sequence goes on from NC_140924.1 coordinate 28,816,785, forward strand.
CAACTCTGGAGATTTCAGTCATGTTGCATGATCTTCATCACTAGATCCATTTTGCTTTGTCAGATGTTTTGCAGATGTTCACAGCTTCATTATTGTCTTTCTCAGCGTTAAAACCATGTGATGTGACAGAAAGCTCCAGAACAGCTGCTAAATTGATCTTGAGTTGATTTTTTTTTATCCATATCCAGTCCTATCAGTCTGTCTGAGTCACATGAGCAGAGGCTGTGTTTAGGTTCAGTCCACACTGAAGGTGAAATCTTTCACATTTTGCATCTGCCGGTGCCTCAGGTCGACACAAGGGGGCGCTGTGACAGGAGATGCGTTCACTGACCTGTGCAAAAAGGGAAAGAAAACTACCTCCAGGTGTGTAAGAAGTCTGTTGGCCTGATTGTTGAACAGACTGCTGTTTGTGTGTTTTCACGGTTTCAGATACTCTCACTCCTCAGGGATCCCTGTGCAGTGTGTGTGTGTGCAGGATGTTACAGTCTGTAGAGAGTGTGACTCAACACCCATGGACTGTGGCTGTGTAAACATGTGACAGGCTCCTACTGACCCAGCAGGTAAGATTTTCTACAAACCTCTGGCCCCTCACAGTCTCAGGGTCAAAAATCCCCAAAATATGAATATTATTATAAAATATTCTGTTGCTTTCACTTGCCTGAGTGTGTAGTCAACACATTATTTGAGGTTTAGGACAAATGATGAGATAAAAGAAGCTGTTGGATGTCACCTCTGACTGATTGATCATCAAGAAAATAATCATTACTTTCAGAATCAAAGACCATCATCTGCCTCCAGGTGTGTGAAAGATTGATGGAGGGAGGGAACAGATTGGTTCAAAAAAAAATGAAGGGCGGGAGGGAGGAAAAAAGGATTTTGGAAAGAAGGAAGGACAGAAAAATGGAGGGAGGGAACAGATTTGTTCAAGGAAGGAAGAAGGGAAAGAAGAAGAAAGGGAAAAGTAGGGAAAGAAAGATGGAGAGTCAATTGGATCAAAAGAGGAAGGAAGAAGAAGTAAGGATGAAAGGAAGGAAGGGAAAAAGGAAGGATGAAGGAAGGGAACAAGTTGGGTCAAATTGACCCAGAAAGAACAGGAGGGTCAAGACGAGGCACTAAAGTGAAATAACGCTCAGACACATCAGCTTATAAGAAGAGACCTAAGACTTTGTTTTGTCTTTTCTTCATCCACAGTGTGTGTGTGTGTGTGTGTTTCTTTCTAGGAGGTGAACGAGCTGAGTCCCTCTCCGGTGCTCAGGTACGGTCCCAGCCCTGCTCAGGAATGTGGGAGCTGCAGGTGGGCCGACCTGTTGGGAGTCAACAGATGGTGTTTTGACAGGATTTGGCATTTTTGGGAACAGATGATGTGCATGTGAACCTCCTGCAATGAAGTCGCACACGTTACACACACACACACAAACAGGTGTAAATTAGGTCAATATCACAATTTCTGACTTTAAAAAAAAGTCAGAAATCATCAGATCAAATCAAGACTCTGGACTTGAGGACGGTTGTCATGGTGCATGAGGAGGAAGAACGGTTTCATAATTAAAAACTGACGCTGCTTATTTGGTCATTTCTTTATTCTAGAAAAAAAACATCCGTCAAACACAAACAGTTGAGTTTCCACAATGTAAACAACTTCTCACATACAGTACACACAGACAGCTCTGGAAACCAGGAAAACAAGTCCAAGCAAAGTGAGAAGGCAACGTTAAAGCCGGTGTGTAGCGACGGGCTGCTTCCACCCCCCCACCCCCCCTCAGTGCTGCGTTCAAGTCCACGCTGAAGGCCTCCGCTAACACAAGCAGCTGATGTTGAGGTTGTGAAATATAGTTTAAACAAAGGCCGGTACATAACATGAGTCAGACGGACGTCACACAGGAAACTGGAGGATGAGAGGAGGCAAGATTCAGCACGACACCAACGGGTTAGGTGGAGAAAAAACAAAGTACCACAGGAATAAAGTGTTACGTCTACATTTGATCGTGGAGTTGGAGGCAGAGAGCTGACGGCGGGACAGGAGAGGAGGACGCAACGTCTCCTCACAGTTCATGGTCTGAATCCATCGACTGGTTCGTGTTACAGCAGAAACGTCTTCCCGACGCCCTTTGACCTCTCAGGCCTCGGCCCTCTGTGCCCAGGACGGGACGGGACGGGACTTTGGACTACCACAGAGAAAGCTGCCTTCACTGGACTCAGAAGGCGTCATCACGTCTTTAAAACTCCAAACACCGACGCTGCACCAGGAGTTGGACATCCTCCGTCCTCCTGAGAGACACCGTCACTCTGACACGTCTGTTACATGAAGCAGCAGCAGCACCAACACTGGAAACACTTGAGCTGCGTCGCTCCAGAGGACATGAATCCTCCAGTAGCCATAAACCAACATGTTGGACTTGATCTGTTTAATCCTTTAAACCAAAGTGTCTAAACCACTAACAGTCGTTCAGAGTTCATCAGGTGCTTGTCTCTGTCTTGGTTGGGACGAGTCGCCTGGAAACCAGCAAAGACTCGTAGAAGAGAAGTAGAAATGGTCCAGACACCAAAAAAAAAAAAAAAAAAACTAAACAAGGAAACAAAAGCAAGTGTTAAAGCAGCCTCAGAGGTGTTGTCAGGCAGACTTCAGTGCTGAGCTACGTTAGCAGCTGCTGCTGCTGCTGCTGCTGCTGCTGCTGCTGCTTCATAACAACTCTGTATCTGTCGGCTCTCAGCAGGAAGGTGATGTCCCCCCGGTGTCGGACGAACAGGAAGTGGACGTGGAAAAGCAACGCGAGACAATGTGCTTTTAAAGCAAGAACAGACTTTGGCAGAGGAACAGTTCCTTTTCTTTCTTTCTTTTTTTTTCAGTGTACACAGATCTGCAGGTCGGAGAGTCGCCCCACCAGGGGCTGACATGTGGTTGGGGGGGTCAGGGGGGTCAGGGGGGTCGGCGGCGTAGCGCGGCGCTGAGCCAGTGAAAATAAAACTGTAGCAAAAACGTCCTGTTGAAATGTGAGACACAGTCCAGTCACATGGTGAAAGGCTCCTTCTCTCCTTAGTGCTCAGTCAATAATTATCACCATAATAATAATAATAATAATAATAATAAAGTATGCACTATCTAAACTACCTACAGTAACTACCTGCCTATCTAGGGCTCACCTTTAATTCTAGTCAAAAAAAAGGAAAACATCACTCCAGTAAATACTAGTAATACATGGCCATGAGAGGAGAGAGAGAGAGAGGTGGAGCTGCTTTTTGCTCCAGTTCAAACAGAGCAGGCGGATGTCTTCATGTCTTCATGTCTTCTCGTCTTCTTGTCTCCTCGTCTCCACCCGTCTGAGCAGGTTGGGATCTCTCCCTCCGTTCCTCTCATCTTTTCTTTCCCTCGCTTAATTCGTCATTTGTTTTTTCCTGAAGGCTGTGGATGACTTGATCCACCAGGTCGCACCTACAGCACAGATATACATATATGGTGTGTGTGTGTGTGTGTGTGTGTGTATGTATATGTGTGGGGAAGTGTGTTCAGCCACCTCCGCAAATCCAGATGTTCCAACAGTTGCCATGGTGACGAGCAGGTGGGTTTGCTCTGTGGTCATGGCTTTCTTCAACAGCTTGATGATCCAGTGTCTCTTTGTTGTGTTCAGGAAGTGTGTGTGTGTAGTATTCATTACGAGTCCCCAGCTTGTTCGCAGTGTGTGTGTTGTGTGTGTTACATGAGAGCGCTATGGTCTGGAGGTAGGTGTGTGTCAGTACAGTAAAGGGGCTTCAGAGTGTGTTGGATGGAAGGTGGCGTGTGATGTGTGATGGAGATGTTCTCTGAGAAAAGAGAAAGCAGTGTGTATGTCTACAGGCTTGTGTGTGTGTGTTTGTGTGCGTTACTACCCAGATTTTTGTGTGTGTGTGTCATCAGTGCGAATTGGTCTGCTCCACTTTGAGCCCCACCAGCGATGGAGGCATCTGGCTGGCTGAGGAGGAGGAGGAGGAAGAGGAGGAGGAGGAGGGAGGAGAGGCCCTGAGGCCGGAGCCCCCGGTGCTGGAGGAGGAGGAGGAGGAGGAGGAAGAGGAGGAGACGGCGGGCCGGATGAGCGGAGGTGGGGGGTGGTTGTGCGGCGTGCGGTTCTGGAGGGGGCGCGTCTGGAGGGGCGGCGGCTGGCGGAGGAGGCTGGGGGGGGCCGACGGAGGCGCCGGGCGCAGCAGCGGGGGAGGCTGGGACAGAGAAGACGGGGTCTGGGTGGAGGACGGGGGAGAGGAGCCGCCGGCGGCGTCCGGGGGAGAGTCCTCCATTTTAACCTGGGGGGGGGAGAGAGGGAGAGGTGGAGCAGAGGGTGAGAGAGGGAGGACACCCAGAGACAACAACCAGAGGAGACAAAGAGGACAGTGATGTGGACTTCATCATGTCTGATCTTCAGAGTTGTCTGTCTGCTGTTCATTTAAAGGGATAGTTCAACATTTTGGCAAATTGGCCTATTGCCATAATTCTTATAGTCATAGCAGTAGGTTTAATTGTCGGTGCAAGCTATTTTTAGAACGGTGGAGCAGAGCCGCGAGCTGCTCAAAGCTACGCTACGGAGGCTAATGGGATGTCTTGGTTTTCCTCATCAAACTCATCAAATACACAATCCAACAACTCCAAAACACTCTGGTGGACAAGTTGTGACCTGCACATTCACCACGCTATGAGATAATAACACAACGTTACCAGACAGAGTTGTTTTAGAGGTAAATTCATGCAAAACAGCTGAGGTGCATTCCTGTCAGGGGCAGTTTTTCAGCAAGCAGTCTCTGCATTTGCCTCGAAAACAACTCTGTCTGGTAACATTCTGTTCCGTGCAAGTTGGATTGTTGTTGGATTGTGTATTTGATGAGGGAAACCCCTCATCAAATCCCATTAGCCTCCGTAGCGTAGCTCTGAGCAGCTCGCGGCTCTGCTCCGCCGTTCTAAAAAATAACTTGCACCGACAATTAAAGGTAACGAATCTACTGCTAAGACTATTGGGATTATGGCAATGGGCCAAATTGCCAAAATGTTGAACTATCCCTTTAAGAACTGGTCTCCACAGTTAAACAACTCATAACTCATGCTTCACAACCTTATAGTTTACAAACTGTAAAATCAATTAATGAAAGATAAGCTGCTGATAATCAATATTTCTCTTGTCGACAAACTCCATTAAAAGGTCAAACTACCAAACTGATCCTCAGTCAGTTTGGCCTGAGGCATCTGATCTGATCCTCTGTGCTGCACAGCTCCACAATAAAATACACTGTCACAGTGAACAGTGAAGCAAGTGGAAGATGAAATGACCACCAACAGGCATACAGTTAAACATGAAACACTGTTTTGTAATATTTTAAGCAATATCAGTGTATTATTTTTGTTTTCAACAATTTTAGAGTGAAAAGAGGAAATAAAGCAGCAGCCTGCAAAAGAATGAGAAACCCAGGAGACTGGAACTCTCAGATAACTTTGACCAAGGAATCAGACAAGATATTTACTATTTACACGCTGTGATAGTTTCCAAACCTTTACTGCAGACCCTTTTCTGTCATTTTGAAAATGTGAAAGATGAAAATAAAAAAATCTATAAACTGCTCAAAATGTAAAGGCAATCACCAACACACACACAGTGCAGGTTATTTTCAGTCAGTCCCACATAGACCTTACTGCTGTGCCAAATACCCTCTAGTTCACCAAGTGTGAATTAATCCGCAGCTGAAAATAGTCCCCCAGCCCCAGCGCAGGCTGTTTGTGTTGCTGTCTCACCTCGTCCTCCTCCGGGCCTCCGTCTGGAGCTGCAGAGATGTCCTCGCTGCTCCTCCTGGGGTCTCTCTGGTCACGGCTGGTGGCCACCTGCTCGGCCGCCCACTCCCTCAGCACCTCGTCCAGGTTGAACCGGCGCCGGTAGCTCACGAAGAACGAGCTCACCTGAGGAGGAAAAAGAGAAAGATGGGGAGTTGAGAGAAGAGATGACGGAGGACAGAAAGTTGTGCTGCGTTCAAGGACACGAGGGCTGAGATGGAGGCCAGAAGACAAATGAGAGGAGGAGATAATGGAGATGAGAGCTGTCCTGGAAAGAAAAATGCTCCTGTAGATGAAGGGATGGGGGAGACGTTGACAGGCAGCTCACTCAGAGTAAACTGCAGGACAGAGGGTTAGACCCAGGTCAGAATAAGGAGGAGGAGAGATCTTTGAGACTCTTTCTCCCACTTTAACCTGAGGAAGATGATGCTCACCTGAGCCGGCGTCTTCGTCCCGATCACCTCTGCGATGGCTGAGAAGTCTTTACCGTAGCGACGGATTGCTGGAGAGGAGACGGAGGGAGAACATCAGGTTAATGCTGCGTCTGCACCTTAAAAAGCTGCACGAACAGCTGCTCTAAATGGTGCAGGGTCTACCGGGGAGGGGGGGTATGGGGGTGTAGAGCGAGCTGCCGTGTTGATGTGTGTTCTGTTAACCTTCCTGAGGTCGTCCTCTTGAGTGCACCTGCTCTTTTACAGTTTTATAGGCCTGACCTGCTTCACACTCACATCATTACGCACATTGGTATCGTTCAGGCTCTGCTGTGTGTGTGTGTGTGTGTGTGTGTGTGTGTGTGTGTGTGTGTGTGTGTGTGTGTGTGTGTGCTGCACAGCTGCAGTTGGTGTGGATGGCACACGGCCTGCAGCTGCCCAGGGAGGAGAACAAGCAGCACCTTCTTATCTAATCTGAAATTTCACCGTCTCCTGGATGAACATGAAGAGTTTAAATCTCTGCTGCTCTAACTCCACCACCGTAACTCAGTGGATCTCAAATTGATCTCATTTTAAATTATTAATTGGCATCTATTGGAGCTATTGACCAGCATGTTTCATAAATGAGCTTGTTTGCTTTTAATTATTAAAACTTGCCAAACTGCCAAACACTCTCATGCTACCTGCTGAAGAGGGAAACAGACTATATCATATTTTACATTTGATTGACACCTTTGTGTCCCACACACACCAGAATCATGTGACTGATCAACTGTGTGTTCATGTAAGTGGCAGCATGATGTCTGAAGGGACCAGGAAGGACCAGAATAATCTGGTTAAATGTGTTTGCTGTTTTACAACCAGAACATCTGGGAATAATTGCACGTAGCAAGCAATTATGAAATCAGTCATTCAGAACTCGATTCATTCATGCTGCTGGGAGTCACGGCATGTGACTGTGTGTCCATAGCAACGAGTGGTACCCAGCCCTCATCAGCCATGAATCCTCCTCTAAATGCCTCTGTGTAAGTCGACTGTGTGTGTTTAATTGTCGACGTGCTGGAACAGAAGCAGCTTAACACCTCCCACAGCTTTAATTCACTCGGTTACAGATGGAATGTGAGTCCTGTGTTTCCAGCTGCGTCAGATTATCACGAGCGAAGCACTAAGACCTAAGACACAACGGCTCTGGTTCTGACAAACCACAGAACCCGATCAGCCACTAAACCAGCAGACACCTCTGACCATCTCATCTCATGACCATGAGGAAGACTGGTCAGATAACTGAGTTACAAACTAAATTATAGTTAAAAACACGTTGTTACATCTCTGATGTTTCAGCAGATGTTTGAAGGAATGCAAAGGAGACGGACTGTCTCCAAAGTTCATCTGCTCTGCTGAGTGTCTTTCTTATTGATTTCTGCTTTAGAACATAACTGCATTGAATGAAGTAGCAAATCAAATTTTGTTCTCCACAGTTCACTCCCTTGTTTCCTTAAATGCTGACCTCAGTCTCACACGGGTTTGTACACTAGGGCTGGGTTTCAAAAGAAAAATGTTCCCGATTCATATCGATCTTCATTTGAAATATCCAATATCGATTCCTAAAACCCTTAGACTGATCTTTTGATGTATCGAGCTTCCTGAGACGGACGAGCTCACAGAGCCACGAGATCCAGATCAGTGATCACGCTGCTGTTTACATTTTGTTGTGTCCATGAACACAGCAGTGTTTGTAGTACTTGAATCAGTGGGTCATGTTAGATATGTGTATTAATGTAACCACTTTTGGGTCCAACATTAATTTTTTTCATAATGCATCAGGTTAAAGAGTTCCATCTTTGTACAGTTCTGTGGAAATCTGTTTGATAACCAAGCAAAGTTGGTATTAGAACTGAAATATCACTTAATGAATCAATATTGAATTAAATCATAAATCAAATCAAATCAGGACGTCTTGAATCAGAGTTGAATCGATTCAGTTAATCTGTAGCAATACCCAGCCCTACCCTGACCCTTGTACACTATTCTATCCTTACCAGGCAAGAATTTCATACAAAAGCAATAGTTTTGTTTTTAATCTGAATTAACATTTGAAGAATTGCCCCCTTTAGTCCTAATATCAATACGACTGGTACTCACTGCCTTCTGTGGTGGAAGCAGGGTCTTTTTATACCATCTCCCTCCCAAAAACGACTATTATACTATTGAGGATATACTGGAGGCTTGTATAATATTATACGATAATATATAACATGCAGAACAGGCAGTTCCTTTGTGTGGACAATATGCGGATCAATGTCTGTGCCTGTGAATGTGAGGGAGGAGGAGGAGAGCTGCAGAGAGGACGGGAGATGATGCTGCAACCTTCACTCACCCTGCACAGCCAGGAGCTGCTCCTCTGTGGTCCAGCGAGAGTTCATCTTAGGGGCAGGCTGGGAGAGAGTCGGCCAGAGATTAGTGTGTGTGAGTGTGTGTGTGTGTGTGTGTGTGTGGTAAAGTGGGTGGTAAGAAAGAAGAGGAGAGAGGTGAAAATGACAGTAAAAGAGCAGAGAGCAGATTAAGACTAATCTGGGTCCCACTAGGGGTGAAATAATATCTGGAGGGAGTTGGGGAAGGGCAGAGTGAATGTATGAAAGAGGAGAGGGACAAACTGAAGAGAGATCAGACTAAGAGGCAATGAAAAGTGAATAGAGGAAGGAAACAAAGAGCAGGAAGAGATGAAGGATGTAAAGGGAGGAACATGTAGAAAGACTTACCTCAGCAGGTCTGAAGGTGTTCACACCTTCATTTACACTCTGTTTCAAACTACTGTTGTTCTGTTTAATAGACTGGACCTGAGGGAGAGAGAGAGGACAGTGTGTTAGTTCTTTTATTTGTTTATTTTTTGTTCAAGCACAGATTGGTTGCTAGGTACATCCAGTTAGTTACAAGTTCCACTCTAACAAAGCAGGTAGCATTCATTTAATTATTTATTTATTTATTTTTAACTTTTTTGGTTTTAGTTTTTTCTCTTTGGTCTTGTGAGGGGGGTGGGGGGGTGGGGGGGTGGGCGGGGTTGATTTGTTGTTGAGTGTTCTGTAACCTGAAGAAAAGCTATGAATAAAGTGCTTAAAAAAAAATCTAAGCAGGTAGCAGCAACAGTAACTGTAGATATTTTAACAAGGTCACTTGGTGAATCAGCCCCTTGCTGTATTTACGTTATAGTTATGGTCAGATGGTGAAATGTGTGATCATACTTGTCTCTTGAGTGACACCAGTTGCGTGTCCAGCTGTCGTATAGTCAGCGAGCCGGCATCCTGAGAGGTTGACAGGGACATGATGTCTCCCTGCTCCAGGTGCATGCCTTTGGGGGGCCGGCGTCGGGCTCTGAGCGGGTGGTGGCGGTACTGAGCCCCGATGTTCTCCTTCTTGATGGGCCCCGAGCGGCTGGGGGTGGCCTTGTCGGAGGTGGTGCTGCTGGGGTTCTGCTTCACCGCCTTCACGGACGAGGGAATCACAAATATTAGAGATGGGCTTCGGGGGTAGATTGATAGGTTTTTTACAACGGCAACAAGAAGGCAGCGTCACACTGATGCATAATAAATGAAGCTGAAATTGAAGGATATAGGAAGCATTGGCTTGGGATGGGGTGATTTCCTCAGGCAAGTCATGACTAATAGAAAAGTTAAATGTATTTATATAAGCAAACACACTCTCGGTCAGTCAAACAACCCCGACTGAGTTTTCCATCGCTCACCTCTTTCTTGTTGTCAATCTCAAAGTCGCTGTCACTGCCTGGGTCTCCTTCCTCCACCTCATCATTACTGCAAAGAAAAGGGAAAGAAATTAAAACTAAAACACTCCCATGCTTCAGCTTTTGTCTGTATTCGGCCACCTAAATTAAAACTGTATTTGATGGAATCCAAAATTAAATGAAATGCTCAAAAATGTCAGTGAAAAATGACAAGAAACAATATCAAAAGGATCTCATTTATATTCATGAGGCTCTTGTTTCTCCAGGACGACATGCTTATCAGGTGTCATTTAACAAAAGAGTTTTATAAATGTCACATCTCAGCTGAGTGGTTTCTGAAAGAACTTTGTGTTTCTTTTCTGCTCAGTCCTGCCTCTAATATTCAGATTTTAGTCCATCCCTCCATTCAGCCCAGCCCTTCTCTCCCATCACTCTCTGTTTTCCCTGGGGTTATAATAATTGTGTGTGTAATAAAAGTTAGAAATTAAAATCAAATTACTCATGCCTGTCATCCTTCTCCCTCTTGCTGACCAGCCTCCTGGCCTGTCGGTCCATGACTGAGGTCCTGGTCCTGGTCTTCTTCCAGCTGTAGTAGTACTTTACCAAACTGGAGATCAGCTTGTCTGGAAGCTGCACACAAACACAGATAATCAATGAGTTGAGTGCTAACTATCAAAAATGTACTTCCTGCAGTAAGTGTACTGTGTGTGTGTGTCTTCTTCCCAGTCTCTCACCATCTGCTGGATGCGGTGGAAGCTCTTGCCGTGGAAGCTGAAGGCCTGTTCGAACAGCACTTTGTCCTCCACCGTCCACTCGTCTGGGAAGGGGGTGAAGTTGGCGAGGTCAGCCAGAGAGCGCTCCACATCATGTTTGTGCCACAACAACATGCCCAGGGCCTGATCGAACAGAGAGGGAGGGCCGGGAAATTAAAGCATGTGATTGGAGGTAACAAAAAAAAAGCACAAATATAATAGGAGTGTAAAAAAAAGTTAAGCTGGTGTAAATGTAGCTGTTACTTGGCCTTATAAATATAAATCTGCCTATGTCGTTTAATTGAGGTTAAAAAAATATATGGAAAAATGAAACAAACCTGCTCCATGTTGTATCCATGTTTCTCTTTAGCCATCAGGATGTACTCGTCCACTAGAAGAAGAGAAATTTATTAAATAGAATGTAAACATAAATATCAGTCAGAGAAGGAGAAATGAAGAGATAGAAAGCAAGAAAAAGATAAGAAAGACAAAGTCGGGGTAGAATATGAGAGTTGAATGGGAATGATTCAAGGAAAAGGATGTACAGAAAAAGGAAGGAGAAGAAAGATGGAGATGAGGAGACCAAAAAAGTACAGATACACAGAAAGAGTTTTATAACAGCACTCCTGTCAGTAGTAGTCTCTACACTGAAGGTCAAGTAGTTCAGCTTGTACCAGTGAATGTAAAGTCAGGTCTGTTGGTGTGTGTGTGGCTTACACATTGCGTCAGACAGCTGGCTGTTGGGACACCACACCAACATGCTCCTCTGGTCCTTCTCATTGTAGCGGGTTGGACTGTCTGGAATGAAACAGGAGGAGACGGGTTCAGACACGAGGTCCACACATGCAGGTTACACTCCTCTCCTCCCTCATCTACCGCTCCCTCTCCCTGGTTGTCCACTCATCAGACCTTCTATCATCTTCCTTCCTTCCTTCTTCCTCACATGTTGTATTCTGTCTAGAGGAGACAGAGACGTGCCAAAAGACGTTGAGACAGAGGCAGGTCTAACTGCTCCTGTATTCCTCTGATGCAATGCTGTTGTTGTGAGGTAACTTCTTCTTCCTGTCTGGATATTATAGTGGTTGTTTTACCAGAGTTCATCCACTTTACATCTAACACTAATTTAAAGCATTACAGTGTCTCACTAAGCACATTTTCAGCAAAGGTTTTCATTCCTTGTGAAGGGCTATTTAAACTAAATAAAAAATTAACTCTGATCCAACATGGCTACAGGCTATTCTGAAATGTCAGAAATAATGTTGACGTCCACTTGTGTTTACTGAAGCAGGTATGATAAATAAAAGAAGGGGCTTAAATATTGCAGAACTAACCCTTTAAAGGGACAACGAGGAGTTTTGGAAAAGCGAAGCGTTTTCACACTACATTTATTAGCCTCTGCGCGCACCGTAGAATTCTTCGACCGGCGCAAGACAGACTCATGTTTTCATTCATCAAGAATTAAAGTCAGAAGTTCAAAGAGGTTCAGAAACCGTCGTAGTCCTGGCCATAAACGGCAATACGGCAGCGTTATTCTCATGAGCGTCCGCGAAACCGAAAGTAAGGAAACGCTGGTCGGCTCGACCAGCATTTCCACCATTAATTAAAATAACAAAATAACAGAGACAAAACGATATATTTAACGAAAATGGGCCCATTAACAAGTGTGGGTAGCGGAGATTCATCCACATTAACGTGAGACTTTTTTATAACCAAATAGAAACTCCTCGTTGTCCCTTTAACTTATTAAACAAAGACTTGACACCCACATCAAAGAGACCATGACTTTGTTATGTTGCAACAAATGCCAATTATTTGACCCATTTTCTATCTTATTAGACTTGTATTTTATCTTTATTGGATTAATCTGAGGCCTTTAACCCTCAGATAGTTTGAGCATTTGTGTAAATCTGTGAGTCCAAGTGTGAAGGAAGCACCTTCTTGTGTTAAATGTCACCTTTTTTACAGTTCTCATTAGTCAGAAATGTTGAAGTCAGTAATTGCTACCCTGTATTTGTCCACCTGATTCTTTGCTGCCTGCTTATCTTGTTAAAGGGATAGTTCAACATCTTGGCAAATTGGCCCGTTGCCATAATCCCTATAGTTTTAGGAGTTTGTTACCTTTAATTGTCGGTGCAAGCTATTTTTAGAACAGCGGAGCAGAACCACGAGCTGCTCAGCTGCTCAGTTGCTCAGCTGCTCAGAGGCTAATGGAATTTCTTGGTTTCCCTCATCAAACTCAACAAATACACAATCCAACAACTCTGCCGTACTAAAAACATCTTGCACCGACAATTAAAGGTAACGAACCTAAAACTATAGGGATTATGGCAATAGGCCAATTTGCCAAAATGTTGAACTATCCCTTTAAGATTACTACCATGCCATGAACGACTGTATTTGTGTAATTTATCACTTCCACAAACCCCTACAACTGAAGGTAGAGAAATCCATTCTTTTAGAGCTCTGGCTACTATTCCTCCCCTCTCTCCCTTTTCCTGGATTTCCACAGTAACACTGATCATTTGACCTTCATTTCTCTCTTCATCTGCATTCCCCTCCTACCTCCATTTCAACGTCCTCTACTCACCTCTATGTCTCCTTCTCAGCCCTGGTTTCCTCCCCCCTCTCTCACTCTCTCTCTCTCTCTGTACAACTTCTCCTTTTTATTTCTCTCTGGCATCTCTCTTTCTCCCATTCTTCCCTCCATGCCAGCTTACCTGGTTTGAACTCGGGGATCTGAGCCTGGTAGTCTCCTCCCACTCTGATCATACTGTCTGTTGAGACACAAGATGTCGAAAACGAGTTTTCACATTATTTCAAAGAGAGATAACGTGTGGTAAAGACAGAGGAGAGCATGAGGAAGTAATATTACAGGACTATTCCAAGTAACAAGTCCAAATTTTACTACAAGTTGCAGAGCTGGATCAACAGGATCATTAAAAAAATGAATAAATGTACTGACAGGAGGAGAGGCATCTAGAAAGCAACAGAATAAACCACTGACAGAGGTTTACAAGACAGGTCACTGACAGGTTTAGTCTGTTAGAGGACTTCACACTAACAGGAGTTACAAAATACTGTAAATTTAGCAGTTAGCTCTGAACTAGCTCGAGTCTTGAGTGAAAATGTTTATGAATTTTAGTTACATTTTTTTCATTTGATTCTTATTTAATTTTAGTCACTGACGTGTCCATGTTAGTTTCATCATTCATTTTTAATTGCAATGTTTTCAATCCATTTTTATGGTTCTCATTTAGCCATCATTGAATACAGTTACCATAGTAACAGGTGTCTCAGACGGTGTCCCCGTCATGATCCAGTTGACATGTCTAAACTCTGTCAGTTTGAACAGACCTGCTGGCTCTGGTCTGATCTAGTCCAGCTGTTCTGGTTAACGTGGTCTTCCTGCAGCTGCAGCACCTCCTCTGTTCACTACAACACCTTCTCTAGGTTTAGTTTGAGATAACATGATAAACCATTGCATAACGTCAATACTGTGATTTTTGTTTAGCGAACACCTCCAAGACGATTTTGATGGATCGCTGACATTAAGCCTAAGACTTACTCACTCCTCGTGATAGCACCACTGAAGATTGACGACTGAAAATAACATCAAGGTTACCTTGATAGCACTGTGGATGAAGACTGGTTTTGCAGTTTGTCTCTGATGGGTTTTTTGCCTCTTGTTGTCTAATTCTCAGTGGACTGAGGAAGAATCTCTCCATAAATCTGTCTCTTTAAAGAACTGGTGACACCAGATAACGTTAGAGAGACACATAACTCAGGAAGAGTTTCTTATTATAAAAAGTGCAACAGCAGCTCAACCACCTTCAGCACAGAGGAGGAGACTGTTTGACTAATCAGGAGGTTTAGCATTATGCTCCCACTGATGCACACAGGTTGATGATGAGTTTGCATCACAACATGTTCTTTTTTCCATTTCAGATTATTGCTTAGTTTTATTTCATCACAGTTTTCATTTTCAATTTTTACTTTTATTTAGCTATAACCTCTTTTTTTGTTATAATGGAAAAGGTCATTAATGAATACTTTGTCACAATTTTCATTATTAAAATGAACAATGGGACAAGGACAGCTCTCTACAGACTTGGACATAAAACACTGTAGGAAGCCCTGAGGTATGTAATTAGTTTTTAACAATGCAAACAATTCTTACGTCCTCATGTTCAGAAACAAACAACCAGCAAACATTTCAGGTCAAGGTTGGAAAACCTTCACAAACAGAGACTTCCTATAATCAACTATCTGAATTACAGTGGCTGGTTTTACAAGATCAAGAACTGCTACTGTATTTCATTTATTGTTCTATTTATTGAGTTTTTCCATCTCTTTGGTTCTGCCACAACAGCAGGAAGTTCTCAATCATAGCACATAACACCTCTCTTTGCACAGAAAGCAATCAATATTGTGATTAGTATCAATACCTGTGATAATTTTATAATGATAACATCCACATTAAAGAAACACACACAGGAAGCTTGTATAGACATTGTGTAATTAGTGTTGTGGTGAAGCTAGCAAGAAACAAGAGATGGAGAGAGGGTGGAAAGTGAGGGATGAGAAGAGACTACAAGAGGAGGGAGAAGCAGACCAGTAGAGGAAGAGACAGATTACTGCTTCCACAGGGACAGAGGGCAGGAAGGGAGGAGCAGGGGGTGGTAGAAACTGGAGTAGATGGTAGAAATGGGGAGAGGCAGGGAGGGGAGCAGAAAAGATGAAAGAAAAATGAATGCAAGTAAAGAGGGTGGGAAACACTGGCTAAGAAAAAAAAAAGGAGAGAGAAATGAGACTGGGAGATGAGGAAACAAAATGGAAGGCTGAAGATGGATGGAGGAGGTGGAGGCAGGGATGATTGTGGTGGTGGCAATAACCTGGGTAGTGAAGTGCCTTTGGAACAACCTCGGCCCGAACTGTCGCGGTTACACTGCTGTGATCTAAAGACGGGTCCCAGGTCTACGTGCAGGGTGAGATTATAGTTATACAATGAAAAGATCAACGGCGAGTCGGTGGGTGAAGGAGAGAACGGAGGAAGGAAAGACGTATGTGGGTGAGGATGACAAGGATGGAGGAGTGTGGAGGAGAGGAGGAGGGGACGAGGGAGGAGAGCGGGCGTGCGGGGACCGGAGGAGCACTGCAGCGATGCAACGAATGCAACCGGAGCAGCTGCTGTGATGCATCTGTACAGTGGAAATGCATGTAACACCACGTTAGACACCCAGCCCAGGTGTTAATGTAGTGTTAATGTGATGTAGCAACGTGTTCAATCAGTTCTCAACTCAGGAGGACTCAACTCGTGTCGGCTCAGTATACTTCAGTTTCACATGTCTGCAAGTGTCTGTACCATGAGCATGTTCCTCGTCGCTGCTCTCCTCCTCAGAGTGTGGCTGGCTGTTGCCGTTGGTTACGGTCTTGGCTCTGCTCCTGGACAGGACCCCGGCCCCCGAGCGCTCCATCACTGAGGGCATATCTGCAAAAAGTAAAAAGGGAAATAGAAAAAAATTTAAAAAAACACATACATAAACCTTAAATATTGGATTTCATATGTTACACCACTGTTCAATATTCAACATCCCATAAAACTATCAGGTAACTCAGTTTCACTGAGATGCCTGTTATGTGTTTTTCACTTGAAACCCCATAAAACCTCACTGGCTCTAATAAAACACAACAGCACCTTATGCTGCTACCTTGGAAGCATTCCCATTATTTTCCCCTGAGCCGAGTTTATTTTTCCAAACACTGGTGAACACACAGGACACAGGAGAACTCATTCATGCACTCAGCAACTCGGTTATCTCTCCCCGGTCCTCGTTATCGTTCAACAGCCTCTCAGCGTCCCTTTGTAATTTGGCATCTCTCGAATCAAGATGACTTTGCGCTGGGAGCGGTTCAGAGGGACGGTCCCGGCGATGGAGACGCCACCACGTGACTGACCTCTGGTCTGTTTGTTGGCTGACACACATCTGTTACTAATCTCTGGATTCCAACTCAAGTTTGAGTTCTCATCTTCTCCTGCCAAGTGCTGACCTCAAGAGTACAACCGGCTCAGAGTCCACAGGCCGGGCTTCAGTTTGTTCATCACAGGAGCTGAAATGATGAACTTTTCCCTCCATTTCTCTGACTAATTAAAAGCACAGTCCTGTCAGAGGAGCACAGACCTGACCAATCAATCGACTGAATATAACCTGCAATCATTTTGACACTGAGGATGCAGCAGTCTGACAGTGTGTCCTCTGATACAACTCAGAATATCTGCTCAACACAAAATACAATGAGAAAAGTTCAATATTTCTTTATTTTAGCCTCTCACAGGAAACTTCCTACTTCTCTTTTCTGACCACACAAAGTAATATCGGTAATTATCTAAGAAAATAATCCCTTTTGGCCTGGTCAATTTGATCTGAAGTGTGTTTAAAGTGGAACTGTTGCATTTACTGAAGCGCCAATCTACAATCCTGTATTCCCACTGGTATTGAAGTTATCCTGATGTGTCGATGTGAATGTTTTCACAATCGAATTAAAGAAGATTCCAACTTAGATTTGATTGGCTTCCAAACACACAAAAATAATTAATAAATAAGACAATAATCCCTGAGAAACCCTTCCTGTGTTATCAGTTTCAGTATTTTAATAACAGATCTGACTAAATTTGACAGAATCAAAATGATTGTTTTGATTTCGTGAAATTAAATTGTCCTTTTTGTCATTTCTGGGTATGTGAAAACTGCATTGCATGTATGCATATTCAATGGCACTATAAAAATGTCAAAGTGATGCCTTATACTTAGCCTGGCATCATTTCCAGTCTCAAATATCAGCACATATGTATAGCAGAACTGATCTGCAGTCTTTAGCATACCCATCATGTGTGTACACACAAGCCTCTGTGTATATAGTATATGCCCAGGGAAAAGCCTTTAACACTGCCAAACACACATCTACAAAAAACTGCACACTGCAACTGACAAGTGGCAGCATCTGAAAAACAACGTGGAAAAAAAAAACACGCCGGGGATTACATGAGAGCCCTCCTGCGTGAAGGGGCTTCTCGTTTTAAGTGTCATCCACAGTCTCAGCTATGTCATTACGTGGCCAAGCCTCGTTTTCTCCCCCTCTGCCTCCCTCTCCCTCTCTCCCTCTGCATCTCCCAGACCCACTGAGTCCACACAGTGGCACAAAAGACCAGACGGTCAGCTCAGGACACGGCTCCACACGGTAGAAAGTTATCCCATCAAAGCTGCTCCCACGTACACGAGAAGCTGCGGTTACAGACGGCAGTTGACCACAAACAAAGGCATCGATATCTGTGAATGATCAGGACACACACACACATTCACACACACCGTTTACGATCAGAGACTCTCAATCGCACACACTTGCTTTGCTTTCGTCACCACATCAGCAACTTCTCCTCCAGTTTACTTGAAACTTGAAACGCGGCCAGAACAAAGCAACAGCAGGGACACGCGCGCACGCGGCTCTGTGACAAACCGGCTCGATTCCCTCATATAAACCGACCGTGCTGCTGCTGCTGGAGGGGGGAGACAGAGAGAGATCCTCACACACCGAGAGATTACATCGCATCTAGCAAACTCCGGGTAGACAATACAAGTGTCTGAGGCTCTCTGGGGGTCTTTGTCTGTCGCTGCTCCCAGTGCCCCCCCCTTCAAAAAAAAAAACTACAACAGCTGTCCCCTCTAACTTCACCGGATCACCACAATCTCCCAAACCTACACCCATCTCTGTCCATCAACATCTACCTCGATGAAATATAGTTTGTGAAAAAAAAAAATAGTCGCTGGACTTAGAGAGCTACAAAGGAGAGAGAGGCTGTGTGATCCCGCCCAGGTTCACTTTCAGCGAGAGTTTGGGGGCTGTGTGGTAGCCTCGGACACTGCGACGGTAGCCTCGACATCCACTACAATTAGCAACTTTAACGAGTTGTATGAGCTAATGCAGAAATACATACGTAATTGCTTACTCAGCAAGTCGAGGTCTATTAGTAGTAGGCTAATATGTGTTGCTTAACCACCCGCTTGTGCTTAGTGATGAATTTCCAGTCATTCTGATCAGTAGCCTATGAGAAGCCCTGAGAACTTTTGGTCACTTGACTTTCAATATTTGGAAATCGGATATAGATTTGCAATATAGTGCGCAACAGAACAATGAATGAACTAGTAATGGTTTTCATTTCAATTCAATTTTTTTGAAACATTTCTAGAGGGGATTGATACACGTCCTCTCTGTGATGCCTCATATTTGACTCACACTGACAAACACGGCTGACAATAAGTCTCAAAGTGACTAATAGTAGCCTCTGCTCATGGATCTCAAAAGTACAGAGGTATCTGATATGTGTAATGTGACTACTATAACTACGCGGTATATATATTATTATAGGGCCTCCTGTTTTAGGCACCCCTGTGTAATTTTTAAATACAATTTTTTTTAAAGAAAAAGAAATAAAGACTCAAAGCAAAAACAAACAAAAAGAAATCAGTGATGAACTCGCGCCACATTTGCTGACTAGCCTATGTAATTAAATACATTGTATCACATATTTCCAGAGCAGTTATATCTATGTGCTGTGTGTCAGACTTTGAAGTCCTTTTGTTTTCCCCACGCTTACGTTGCTGTTACTACTACTGACGCTACTGTCTGCCGCTGCCGCTGCCGCTGCCGCTGCTGTGGAGTATAAACTCGCTCTCTGGGATATTTTAACTCCACTTGTTTGGTCCGTTGCGGGACATTTCGCTACAAACGGCCACACTCTGAACGACCAGAGTCGTTTCTGCCCGGTGAAATATAAGAAACCGGCGACAGCCCCCCCGCCGCCCTCCAAAGTGCAATATGAAGTCAAACCTAGTTGGTCGTTGGGATGCTAACGTTAGCCAGTTAGCTTGCGGCTAGTACCCTCGCGTTACATTAGTAACGTTAATAGTTGGAAGTGGAGATAACAGTCACACTGTACCTGTGTTTCGTTTCTCCCCGGTTCCTCGCACTCAAAACTTCTCCGCGCCTCCGGTCGCCGTTTATAATCCACTCGGGAGTGCGAAAAGACCTCTAGTCGAGCTGAAACGGCTTAATTCTTGCCTAATTGATGAACACAGTACAATGAAGTGAACAGCATGGATAGATGGAAGCAGCCGTGAGTGCGAGTGTGTGTGTGTGCGTGTGTGTGTGTGTGTGTGTGCCGGGAGGCCGGACAACACCCGGAGAAAAGTGAGGTGGACATCCGCCCGGATGCGTTCGCCTCTCCCAACCAGCCGTTTGGATTGACGAAAAGTAGTCCTGCAAAACTACTAAATGTAAAATACTCCTGCTGTTCGATTTTTATTTGCAGCAGAACACGTCTCTTGACACCTTAGAGTAGCTTTTCCCAGCAGTCCTGAATGAAAGGGTTCAGTAAAACAAATTTTGTTATTTAACATTCACCTGCTAATTCACCCTCTGCTTATTGTTTATAGTTTATCTCGTCTAAATTACAAGCGGAAGAGTAGGCGGTGATATTCATAGGGACGCTAACTGTTATCGACCCCTAATCTGCCATCTATCAAAATCCCATAAATTAGGGACTACTTGCCAGTGTGTCGGCGGAGGGATTTGTCAACTGTGCATCTCCGTGCTGAGCCAGGCTGTCCAGACTTGTACTGATGTATGCATGGTGGAGAAAAGGGCAGGAGAGTGGGGCATAATTGAACAGAGTGTGTTTGTGTGTGGATGTGGACGAGTAAGTGCGCGTGTCTCCCACGAAGCGTGCGCGACTTTGCCCGTGACCCGACAATGACTCAGATAAATAGCACCAATGTAGCCTACTTTCCTGATCTGTTTTCTCATTTCAAATGTCGAACAATTCACCGAGTTCTGCTGCCCCATGTCTCCTCCTCTGTGTGTGTGTGTGTGTGTGTGTGTGTGTGTGTGTGTGTGTGTGTGTGTGTGTGTGTGTGTGTGTGTGTGTGTGTGTGTGTGTGTGTTCACCAGTCTGTGCATGTGTGTGAGTGCACAGGTGGAACAGTGTGTGAGTGTGAGCAGAGAGTGTTTTCAGTGATATCTGAAGCAGGGTTTCTCACACCTGATGCTGGCAATAAGCACAATAGCCCCCACAGTAACACACACACAGACACACAGCCTGCTGCTACCTTCACAAGAGTCTGCTGACATGTAGCTACCAGTCTGTTACCTCCTCCTCTCCTCCAGCTCCTTCTCTCCCACCCTCTCCTGCATCACCACCTCCTCATTTCCCCCCACTCCTCTTTTAACTCCCTTCTCCACCTCCTCTGTGGTGACTTGTCTTGCACCTCTGCCTCTGCACCTCCTCCTACTTATTTCATATATTTTATACCTCATTCCTTTTTGCCCCTGTCTTTCTCTTCTCCAATACTTTCTCTCCCCCCTCCTTCCTCCCCCTCCTCACAGCTCCTGAATATCTGCCCTAATTCTCCTCTTCCTCCTCCTCCTCCTCCTCTGTCTGTTCCCTCTGCACGTTTTTTTTGTTTCTCTTCTCCTCTTCTCTCTTCTCCTCCCCCTGCCTCCCTTCTTTCTGTCCATCCATTTCCTTTACCTTCTCCTCCGCTTTCCTCCCCCCTCAATATCACTCCCCCCCTCTTCCACTCCCCCCCTCCACTTCCTCTCTCCAGTGATGACTCCTCTCCTGTGTCTTTCCTGCCTCCCTCCTCCCTCCTCCTTCCTCCTTCATCTCCTTCCTCACCCCTCCTCCTTCTCCTTCTCCTCTTCCTCCTTCCTGTCTCTCTCATGTCGCTTTCGATTTCAACAGTGTGTGTGTGTGTGTGTGTGTGTGTGTGTGTGTGTGTGTGTGTGTGTGCATGCGTACGTGCAAATTCTTCCCTTCCCCTCCCCCATCCTCCCCCTACGGTGACACAGTAAAGCAGTTTCGCTTCGTTCACCTCCAGCCCCCCTTCCTCTCCTCTTCCTCCCCCTTCCTCATCCTCCCCCTTCTCATTTTCACCCCTGCCACCTCCTCTCCACTCCTCTTTTCTCCTGCTCTCCTCCTCTCTCCTCCTCTCCTATCCACTCTTCTCTTCCCCTCTCCTCTCCTCTCCTCTCCTTTCCTCTCTTCTCTTCTCCTCTCCTCTCCTCTCCCCTCCTTTCCTCTCTTCTCTTCTCCTCTCCTCTCCTCTCCTCTCCTCTCCTCTCCTCTCCTTTCCTCCTCTCATTAGTCAGTGTCCATGAAACTCACCATTCCACTGTCTCTCCTCTTGCTCAGTCCTCCAGTCCCTAACACATCCTCACTAATGAACAACTGCTACATCTCTCCCCTCCTCCCTCCTCCCCCCTCCCTTCACCTCTCAGTTCTCTCCTTTCATCCTCCTCCTCTTCCTCTCTCTCTCTCTGTCCTCCCCTCTCCTCCTCCTCCTCCTCCTGCTCCTCCTCCTCCTCCTCTTCTTCCTCTGTCCTCCTCTCCATTCGTCACTCCGTCTCTCTCTCCCTTCTCTTCCCCTTCCTCCTCTTTGCGCTTGGTTTCTCTTCGATCTTTCAGAACTCAGTGTCCCTCCCACTCTCCCTTCAGCTCACTCTTGTTTTCACTTCTTTCTACACCCCCCACCCTGCCACCACCACCACCATTCCTTCTCTCTCCACCTGTCTCATTCCCTCCTCGTGGCTGTCTGCTCTTCTCACTTGTCTGTCTCCTTCACTTCCCCATTTTCCTCTACATCTCCACATAACTCTCCTCTCTTCCCTTACACCTCACCCTGACTCCCCCCTTCACTCCCTCCTCTGAAGTCTCTGCCTGTCTCTGTTATGCACGGTCTAGAATCAGATGTGATAGAATGAACTCCTCCTGCTGCATTCATTACTGTAAGTCATGGTTGGAGGACCACCACACATGACTAAATGTTCTGAATTACGATATAATCACCTTAATATAGGGATTATTATTATAAAATAATGTTCTTATATTATTTTATGATTATTGTCATCTGATTGCCTCAACATCTTCAATGAAGTTCCTCCAACACAACATTTTATAGTCACTTTGAACCTAAACTTACAACCTACACAACTGTGTGTTTGTCGTCATTTGTGCTAAAGTTGAGGAGCTCCATAAAAATCAGTATCACGGCCTGTAATATAACTAATAATCGTGATGATTGTTGAGAAATATATATATGAGAAATATTTGAGAAGTCATTGACTGACATGCATTGGAATTTTGTATCATTTGCTGTTAGATTGATCATCTTGAATTTAACTTTCTGTGCATAAACAGTGTGCTAACACATCAAGTGTTACATAATGCATTACAATGACCAGAGTTTACAATCTACCTGCAGTTTTCAATATAACCCACATCACAAAAGTGTTGCAGAAACAAACTAACCCCAAATATTTCATTTTACGGGGGCCTTATTACCACTGCAGCTAAGTTGTAAAAAGTGCTAATGGAGAAGGCATGGGCTCACAACAACCAAAGCATTTTGCCCACTTGGCATCAGGAATGTACCATGCACCAAATCCCACAGCAATCACTTCATTAATTTAGGAGATGTCCTGTGTGCAGACATGTGGCATTTTGCTCAGACAAGACAGAGTCAGGGGGTAAGGGCTCATCCTTGGAAGCATGGTTGTGCTCATTTAGTTTTGGGACAGTCTGCCCTATAGATCCCAATGTATGTGAAACATATAAAGGAGTGTAAACACCATAGAAATCCAGCCTTCAGTCATCTTATTGGTTACATTTTTTTTTGTCGAAGGTGAACATTTTGACCTGAAGGTTGTGAAAAGTCTGGAGGTCACCATTATGACCAAATGCACACTTCACACTTAATGACTATCCACATATCATATGGCAGCTACTATAATCCAGCACTCCTTATTATTAATTTCTCTGGTGTGCTACATAAAAGTCTATATGAAAAAGAATTTTAAAAAACCCTGAAACTCTCCACTTAAATCTGGAATAATTCAATTCTTTCTGGGTTTTTTAGTGGAACTGATGCAGATTTGGTTCATGCTTCACTATCAGATATGAAAGCTGCAAGGCCCATTTGTTTGATAGGATTCCACAGAGTTTGAGTATAATCAGCCATAAATCATTTCCAATTATTGCACTGATATAAATGTACAGCTCCAGCAGACAGATAACAGACGTATTCAGGCCAAATGTAGATATACAACTGCAACATTTTTTGGCACGGCGGAGCGGATGGAGCGTGCAGAGAGGATGTCCACTCTATGTGGTGTATTTCTGTGCTGCGAGGCTCTCTGTGCTGAGAAAGGCCTCGTCCTCATCCACCATTCTCCTCTGCTGCCTTCCACACTGCATCTGTTGATTCCCTCCCCACTCGCCTCCCTCTCCTCCCTTCTGCTCTCACTCTGCTCTGTCTCTCCCTCCTTCTTCCTCCCTCTCTTATCCTCATCCTCTTTCTCTCATCTTTATCTGCCCCCCCCTTTTCTCGTCTGTCATCCTCTCCCTCCTCTTCCTCGCTGCTGTTCATCAGTGCACCCTGCATCCTTCTTTATCTATCTATCTATCTATCTATCTATCTATCTATCTATCTATCTATCTATCTATCTATCTATCTATCTATCTATCTATCTATCTATCTATCTATCTATCTATCTATCTATCTATCTTTGGTCTGCATAGCTGAGGTGAGATTTGCATGTGTGTGTGTGTGTGGGTGCGCCTGCATGTGGTGTGTGCACGTTGCTCTGTGTGTGTTTGTGTGTATGGCAGTAATTGTGTGAGTGAAAGTGGGAGGGGGCAGCTTCATTATACAGTCCTGTGAGCATATAGAGAAAATGTACAGAAAAGTGTTATATATATATACTTGCATCTTTACAGACAGAGGATGAAATGTAGCTCTGAGGACAAAGAGTGGTTTCTCTTGTGCAGAGCGAGTTGAAACGTTGATGTTTTGGCAGTACGTCTCAGCTGTATGCAAAAGCAGACAGAGAGACTTATACAATGAGAAGCAGGCCTCCGTATCAAGTCTCTGTCCCTCATCGCGCCCCCTACTGACACGCGAAATAAATAGTTTTCCTACCGACACAGAGAGACAGACTCCCTGAAGACAAAAGACTATAGGCGGGGTTTAGAGAGTGGGCCATCTGCGTGCTGGGAAGAGCTGCTGCTGTGTGAGAGCCCCCTATACAAGGCCTTTATTTGCATTATGGAAAAGTGGGTAGGCTTGTGAAGGTGGCCATCGCATAGTCCACCAAATCAAGAACTCATAGTCAGAGCCAGTGATGCCTTTAGTCATATCTAACCCCTTTGTTTTGTTCTGGGGTTCCGCAAAACCTGGTTCTGAATGTGTGAACATAACATGAGTAATTGCAAAATCAACATGTTTTACCATTTCCTTTTCTTGTTGCCATTGTCACAGCAAAACTCTATGAGGTAACATTTGAGAAATAACACAATATTGA
Organism: Trachurus japonicus; assembly: GCF_045865225.1. Taxonomy (NCBI): domain Eukaryota; kingdom Metazoa; phylum Chordata; class Actinopteri; order Carangiformes; family Carangidae; genus Trachurus; species Trachurus japonicus. Next base: position 28,841,898 of record NC_140924.1, read on the forward strand.
CATGGCCATAAGAAAGAAGGAAATATTCACGTTTTATATGGGCTCAACACAAAGAAGTGTGGTGTTTCTGTCATTTGCCTCAACACCAGTCACAGACAAAGGAATGCACAGTCTGTCATCCTACATAGTGACGTTATGTCTGCATAGGCTGCCGTCACTTGGACCCCAGAGAGGTCTCCTTCTTAGACTTCTTATGAACAAACCTCCAAAGCAGAAATCTGAATAATAGACTTATTGGAGCAGTAGTTTTGCATAAAATGTCCCATCCACACCAATCATCTACAGAGAGCATTAGACAATCTGCTGCATTTAGAAATGATTTACAGTGATCATCAAACATCATCATCAATTCAAAAACGTTTACAAGCAATTTTCCTTGCATGAACTAAACCAATGTTTAGAGCTGTTAAAGAAGACCCTGTGTCTTCAGGAATATTCAACAACATTAAAAGGTGGAACTTAAACCTGTGTCTAACTTAGAGCTGAAACTATGAGTCAGCTAATGAACAAATAATTAACCCTCTATTTGAGATCTCATAGACCATCAGTAGGACAAAACAAGCAAACCAACTGCTTTATGAGTGAGAATAGTGAGAATATCATTGACCACTTCAAAGATTATACAGCTCTACTGAAGAATTTGAATGTGCACATTAAAGAGGTCATGTTTGTGACCTAATTTCCCCCCAATTAAATATCAAAACATATAAAGTAGATTAAAAAAAAGATATAAAGATCATAACAAAATGACTGAATGATTGAAATGCTGTGCCACTGTTCCTTTTTTCCCCCTTTCATGGATTTCTTTGTTAATTTTATGTGCACTCAAGTTGTGCAATGTTTCTGTATTCAAGAAAATATATATTTTCTGCCTGCTGACCTTGTTGTGCTGGTGTTGTCCCTTTCTCTCACCATAGTATGCTCTATAACATACAGGACTCTGCAGTGTGACTTAGATATAATATTCCCTCACATGTTAGTGGTTGTTTTCCATGAGGGAGGGAGTTGCAGGCCTGTTGTGCTGGAGGGAGCTTCAAGCTTCATGAGCTTATCATCATCATTTTTTATAACACATCACAGCTGAAACATGCTCAAAATAGAAGCCAGGATCGTAAAGTTGAAATAAATGACTATATTTTCTATAGAGTATCCACGGTTATCCTGGGGCTGTAATTGCAGGTTTGGTAGACATAGAGCAGGGCAACAATATGCTGAGGGGATTTCATACCCCACACTGCCACCTAGTGGTCACCACCACTTACTGCTTCTGAAATCATGTAGGCCCACTGTCAGTGTGGGGCTGATTTTACCACTGTCTGACCCGCACCTGAGAAACTCAGTAAAATGTTTAATGTGAAATGTTTTTATAGCAGTGAACTGAAAAGAGACTGAAATCTGCGACAGTGGCTCCTTTAGGGAACTGTTTATGTTACTGTAAACTTTGTAAGGTGTGAAGCACATCAATAGTCATCCTAAATCTTCTGTAGAAAGCTATTATTTGAATATTTTCTCTTTTTATTTAACAACTTCTTTACCTCACATATCTAAACAACTACTGGTTTCTTCCGTTTCAAAGTCCACCATATGTAACATTAAACTGTAAAATGAAAATGACGCATTAGAGGTTCTAGTCGACCCAGAAAGAAATACTGCCAATGATGACCTCTGTGTTCTTCAGCTATTTCAGTAATATATGCAGCTTGGTTTTATTGTAATTTGAACATTTGAGTCATGGTGATGTCATGTGGAGACATAGACAAAGACAGATCCTGGAGCTGCCAGCTGGACAATGAATAACTGCTTGGATGCAATGACATAACCAACAGTGATTAATGCCTGATTTCAACTGAAAGCTTAGACCAATGCACCAGTACAGTAAGACAATGATTCGAGTCCAGCTCTTATTCTGATTTATTGGTTTTCCGTTCCTAAATCACTGTAATTGTAAAAATCAATGTAACTTAAAACCATCACATGGTTTCCATTTAACTCAACACATTTTAGATCATTTCACTTTACCAAATGCAAGAGAAAAGTTCACATCAAAGTCACAGTAGCTGAGTATTATGACATGTATGTCCATTATTCAAACAATACAACAATGTATTGCCTTACAAAGGCAGTGAATAATTATTGTTTTAAGCTGCCGTTATTCATGTGTGTGTGTATGTATATATTATGAATGTGTATGTATTATGTATTATGAATGTGTAGTGGGAATTACAAAAATATGGCTTGATTGAATATTTAAAGCAGATATCAGTGGAATGTTTTTGTTAATATAAGTCCTAAATAGTCCTATTTTCCGTCAGCAATCACTTACATGAAGTATTTCAGCCTAAACACGAGTCTCTCCGTCACTCTGCTCTGCTGTAACCCGAGGAGAAAATTTTCCTTGTGGGATACAAGTGTTATCCAATGAGGGGAGAGAACGGCATGAAGGGCTGTGTGTGCAGCCAAGGGATGCGCGTGAATGTGGTGACGTAGCACGAGGACCAATTGATGCCTGACAAGGGCGGGGGCTGCTAACTCATGGTGCGTTCAAGGAAACTCGTACTTTGTGTTTTTCCTTCCTGTGAAGTCATACCAGTTCGATCTGGTACGAGTTCACGGGTCGGAAGTTACGAGTGGCCGTTATAGGGAACTTTCACAGACAACAGGACGGTAAAAACACGAGCTACGGGTTACCTGGAACGCTACCAAGTCGTAGTTGTGACTTGAAGCTGTAACTTACGGTTTCAAAAGCCTGCCTTGAACACAGCATTAGCCGAAACGGCCGTGCCGCTGTTATCTGCTTTAATTTGAATTTGCTGTAGAGTCATTCAAAGTAGGTTTACTTGAACCTTGCTGTAGCCTACATAATGTCAACTTTCTGGCCCTTGTACAGGAAGTTGCAGGTTCGACCCCTGTCCTGACCGGGACAATTGTTTGACCCCATTCTCTCATTCCTATCTAATAGGCTAAATGCAAAATGACAAAAAGATAACTTAAAAAACTTACGAGACTGTACAAATGTAGGCCTACTAAAACTATAAAATTAATAAACAAATCCAACAGCATCCCATCACCCCATGTTAACACATCACTAAGTAGTTTAATAAGTGACAGAGAAAGTATCTGTAAGAAATTACATTAAAATAAGATTATAGTGAAATGTAATAAAAATCTGTCTGCAAGCAGGGTGTAGGCCGACAGGGCTCACTGAGGCTGATGTAATCAAATCAATGTAATTGTGTTTAATATGTTATTCCCAGCTCCCTGCATCACATTTGGTTAGGACTGGTTATTTAAATAATATTTCAGACGTCAGTCTGTCATAAGCAATAACTGTAAAGGCCAATCCCTTCAACAACATGAAGACGCGGGGGGTCGAACACGAGGCGCAAGACTTTCCAAACAAGGAAACCACATTCGCGCTAAAGCAGTGACGCCTTCAAATGCTGTCGGAATATTGAGACACCCTCGGTTCAGCGCAGACACAAGGTAGCGTGGCCGAGCGGTCTAAGGCGCTGGATTAAGGCTCCAGTCTCTTCGGAGGCGTGGGTTCGAATCCCACCGCTGCCAAGATCCTTTTCCGTGGGAATGAGACAGATTGTGGTAATGAGTAGCCTCCATGAAGTGAGCGGAAAGATCAGCAGTCGACATGTTGAAGAGACTCGACGTTATAATCCTTGTTGGTAACATAGCAATGACAACACATTGCTGCTATGTGTAGTTCTCCATTCAACTAATGGCGGATGTCCACATATAATGTATCATAGAGACTTTTGGAAAATTATATTAATTTTTTCAATTAAAGGCTTCTTTTTGTCAGTAGTTAGTGTAGATTAAGATTTTATACTCAAAACCTCATTAAAAACCTCATAAAAAGAAGCATTGTTCTGAAATACAGCACCCAGCCATGTAAAATAGTTTATAATAGTATTTCTTTGTACACATGAATACATTAGTAATTAATGTACCACTGTAAGTACTTCCTCATAGGACGTCATTCTGTCCCATAGTGAATAGCTACTTTCAAATACATGTGTTTTATAATAATATAATTATTATAATACATTTTTTCCCCCACTGGTAACAAAATAATTGACTAACACTCGTGAACTTTCCTTTGAACAGAAATGTGGTCTCTATGCCATAAACGTCTCAATCGTCTCAAACTGGCCTACTAATAAAAAAAAACATAAAAATATTTAGACATGTTTGTACTTTCCGCTGGTTTTTTTTTTTTTTTTGATAAAGTGTTCCGTTTAATTCTTGAAAGTCCATTTTGGGACTGGTGTTTGAGTGGTCTGAGCTCATGAGGAACACGTGAACGCAGCATAGTTGGACGCGACGGAGAGCGGAGGAAAGAAAAGGGCAAAGGAAGGGACCTGTAATAAATTCAGCCTCCCGCTCTTGGCGCCAATCAGACTTAACAGAGAAATAAAACAGTTGAATTTTTCATTGATTGTTGTGATCACATTTTGCGGCCGGACGCTGCTCCTCTCTCAGCCGTCGGTCGGTGCTTCAGCTAGCTATCCTCCTCGTCAGTAGCACACTCTGTATCATTGTCATATTAATCTGGCCCCTTTCTCTCCGCCTGTAGTCACGATACTAATAACTCAGCAGCGGCGGAGCAGGGGGACAATAGAGGCGTGTTTCTCCAGGGGGACCGAGAAGACACAGCGGCAAAAATGGGGGTGAGTTTGGTCTGTTTCGCTCTTGTTACAATGAAAGGTGGATGTTTTAAAGCTGGTGGATGCGTGGTGGTCAGGGGAGAGAAAGAAAGAAAGAGGGAAGGAGGGAGAAAGAGAAAGAGAGACCGTGGTGGATGGATGTAGCTCAAGGTGTTGGTTAGCCGTGTAGCTGCCTCCTGTTAGCGGTGAAACGTTAGCACCCCGGCTCACAGAGACACACACGTCTTTTTCTTTTCTTTTTATACGGTTTTCTCAGCGCTATTCCCACATTGTCTTCTCCGGTGTACACACTAAACTTCTCCCGGTGTGTGTGTTGTGACATTGTTAGCCTGCTAACGGCACTAGCTGCGCAGGAATGCCATATTAACGAGGATGGCTTTGCTAGCTATCGATGCTAATCACTTCTCTGTGTGTGCGTACGGTTCACCGACACACCGGAGTGCGCCGTGTTGTTGGCCCACCTGGGCATTATACATTCACGGGTACTGGGTGTGAGTAGCCAGGCCTACACTCACTGTGATAGTTTCCATAACTTCAGCTAGTCTCTTTTAAGCAGACTCGAGTTTATCCTCCACTTTCACTCCAGATAAACCAATCCACGTGTTTGCAGCACAGACCCCAGCTCAGTCTGCAGCCTGTCTATCTGTGCTTGGTACAGAGTTAATACTCTGAGCCACAGTTGGCTATTCTCTGCATTCCTTCCTATAATTGTTACCTCCTCTGTCCAGGTCTGGATCTAATGAAGGAATTTAGCTGATTCCCGCATCTTCGTCACTGGCCATTGTTTGTCCACGAAGTATCAATTTACCATTCCTAAACTGTAAACATGTCACAGAAAACGTGATTAACATGCTGCAAATAGACGGGGTTTCCCCAGCCTCACTAATGCAATTTTAACCAGTGTTATACTGCCACTGCATGGCATATACTAATGATTATTTTCCTTTTTTCATTAAGCAGCTGATTGCAAAAGTCTCATTTAGTCTGAAAATGACAGATGAGATGAAAAGTTTACAGTTTGTAAAACCAAGGAAAGCATAACTGGAACCAAGGGTTGTTTAGTGTTTTACTAGTTAGTGGTTTAATGGATGGTAAGAGTGCATTTATTTTAATTTTCATCAGAAGGTAATCCCTTTAGTGCTTCCCGACTGGTTTCCCCCCAGGACATAGGTGTTAAGCCACCGAGACCCAGACACATCTTGTCTTGTGATCAGTTTAGTTTCCGGTTGATGGGTGAAACTTTAGCCACGCTCATTAAAATTATGGGTTTTGCGTAGTAAAATAACTCTCTTGCCTGCATGTTTCATTTCATCTAAGAGTCTTTTTTTTAGTGTGTCAGAGGCAGTTTGAATGTCTTTATTTCAGGTGGACCACATGATTCCTCCTGTATTTAAATATTATGGGAAATCCTGCAGTGCAACATCATTATTTGTAGCTGTATGCTGCTTTTATGCGATGAGGCCGTTTATTTCACCAGCTGAAAACCTTAAAATTAAGTGTTATTGTCAAAACACTTAAAGACAAGTGTTAATTTTCTCTGTGGAGAAAAAAATCACTATTGAGTTTAGAGCAGTGTCCAGGAAGTGTGTGTGTGTTGTTTCTGTTGCAATTCACTGATGCAGTAGAGTGATCTGTGTAAATTATGGCTGCACCATTGCTGATACTAGCATTAGACATCAAGCCAAGAGCAGGCTAATTTAGAGTATCAGTGTCTGAGAATTTTTCCAATACTATAATCCTACGCTGAGGGCAATATGCACCATCAGCGATATAAACACTCCACTGTTTCACACTGCATCGACAAGTGATGGTCAAAAAGCCACTGATGTGAATGAGAGCACTCTTTTGTTTTATTTGACCTCCCATACTTGTCTTCCTGCTGCTGTTTTATATTCAGGTGAAGTTATGATATAGCATTTTTTGTGTTTAGTGTGAGCACTACGCTGTGTTCTGCGTGGTTGAGCTTATTTTTTCGTGGTTTGAGGTCTGTTGTGTTTTCATGTCATGAAGTCTATTTGTCATATTGATTTGTGTAATTAAAAAGCTGCTGCAAATGAGGTGTACTCACACTCTCGCACACACGCACACAGAGGGAGAGACACACATATATTAAAGCGTATACCTCTTATATATGCCTTGCCTTTTGCCAGGTTTCCACTGCAAATAAGAAGTCGTTCTTAATGACTCACCTGGTTAAATAAAGGTTAATTCGATTTTTTTTTTAAATAGAAAAAAAAGAAAAATCTAGCTGCTTGTGGAACTAGTTCTCATACTACATTGATTCCCACCTTAAAGTGCCCTGAAGTTACAGCTCTAACAAGGACTCAGCATTACATTGAAGGTATTAACATTAAAAAGTGAGTCTTTCCTGGTGTGGAACTCTTCAAAGTGCATTGAACAACAACAACAACAACAGCTGAATGATCAATAATGTATTTGACTCTTTTTAGTGAGGTGGATAAAAGCAGAGTAGAACTTTTGACTAAAACCTGGATTTATATCGTTGGACCAGAATTAAATTCTTTGATCTTTGTCACCAGGTTTTATGATGATGTCTTTTTATCTTCACCTGCTTCAGTGTCACGATGCTGAAGTTGCCTAACACATACACACTTGTGTTTCAGATCGATTCAACTAAAGACACAATGAAGAATTGCCACAGTCAGTGAATACTACACTATACTCACAGCCCCACAGTGGATACCTGGTCGTAGAGGATCAGTGGAAATGTATAATTGATGATATGAAAAGGAGAGGGGATTGATTAAGTGACAGAAAAAACAACAGGTTGTCAGTGAGGGTTATGAACTACAGACCTGATTATGTTTCATTTGCACATTTGAACATCTATTTCACAAGACACACTATTTAACTGTCAGTGGTCCGATGTGACAGTTGTTGAAGGAAGACAAGTAGGGAGGACAGGATGTAATTGTGTCACATCTGTCTTCTGGCTTCTATACCTCCATTCACCTTCTTCTTTATGTCCTGTGTCCAGAGGAAGTCCAACAGAGCCAAGGAGAAGAAAGCCCGGCGTCTGGAGGAGAGGGCGGCCATGGACGCCGTCTGTGCAAAGGTGGACGCAGCCAATAAGGTAATTTGTGTGCAGACAGGCAGCCGTCATCAACTTGGATGACTTTTTAGACACCTGCAGGATTGAAATTGGATTTTTTTGGGGGTTTGTTTGTTTGTTTGTATGTATTGTCTCAGTGAAGAAGATCCGGTTTGGGTGTGAGCTGCTTGCAATCTGCCAAACATTTCCCATTGTGCACCTCTGGCAGCTGATAATGGCATTGCATTGAGGTTAATAATAAATGCGCTCTTTGTATTTGCAAATGCTTCACATAAAAGCACCCACCACTTGGCCCTTGTTACGTAGCGTTTCAGGCTTTCCAGTGGATTCAGATTGCATCAAGCACACGGCACTTAAAACCTCCTGTGAGCTGCGATGTCTTTTATCCTCTAAGTCAGAGTAATAGACCAAAAGCTGGAGGAGGCCTTCCCTGCCCCAATTACACCCATAATTGATATGCACATGACAGGAAAAAGCCTAACTCTGTGCCATATGTTTCTCGATGCATAATTAATAAGCATTATTAAATCGTAGCCACCCAGCAGAACGCGCAGCAGACAGCTCCTGCAGCCCGCAGGTGGGCCAGAGCGTCGGTAAACTGTGCTGAAGCCTGGAGGAGAACAAAGCTCTCACACTCCCCCTCGAGCTGCTTCCTCAAGACGCTCTGAGCAGGCCTGCCTGCCTGGGCTTATTATTTTTCTGTGCCACTTTGTCCCAAAATGGGGCATTTTGTGTTTCATGCTGTTCTCTCTCCTGCTCCCTCCACCGCTCGATGTGCCGGAGAAGGAATGCAAGAAATCCCCCTCAAAGTAACATTTATTTTGGTTTCTGCTCTGGCTGATGCCAACAGTAATGAATTTTGCCTTGGACTCTTGTTTCAGATGAACAAATGTTGCATTCATTGCTTTGAGAAAACAGCAGAAAACCTGATCCTGGATTTTAAAGTGACCGTGTTAAATACATTTGTCACTAGAAAGTCAGATGTCCGTTTAAAAGTGGGGATGTCCCGGTCAGGTGTTTTAAATTCTGATCCTTATAAGCTTCTGATGCAATATAAGAATCAATATGTGCTTGTGCTCATTCCCCACAAATACACCTGCACTTAGCATTCCCAGTGAAACATTATTAAAGCAATATATAATTTTTACTGTAGAAAACGACACTAGAATTAGCCTTTTGTGACAATGCCTAAATCACATTGAAACACAATTTAAAGTAGCAAAATCTAAATTCCACACACATCCTGCAGTATCAGTCCTTCTTCAAGCTCGACTGAGTCTAGTGTTTGTTTAGTTTTTTATCATTTTTCTGTAGCCTGTTGTATTTTTGGCCTGCTCCTCCTCAGGCTGCCTTGATTTCCCTGAAGGTATCAGGATCCAGGAAGTAAACACAGTTACAGTCACAGATGATGTTAAGTTGAAGATAACCCCGGGGTCCTCATGGAAGACTGGGCTGAAATATTGTTTGGTATTTATTTAATGGTGCCATTAAACAAAGAATTTCAAGCAAATTGCGATGAAAAGATAATAAAATTAGTCATTTCTGGTTTTGGTTTCATGAAATGCACGAACAATGAAACACTTTATAGTGTTAAACATTTAAATTATAAATTTATTGTTCTCTGTGTCATTTTTCATCATGTTTATGTAGAGAGACATTTCAGTTTTGGAAAAACTCAGCCAGCATTTATTGTGTGGTGCCAGGGTACTAAACTAAATCTGATTAGCTGAGGTCTTAAAAGTAAACAAGATACGTTGCAGCCAGCAGTTGAACCCTAGAGTGAAGATCAGCCTGCAGAGTACAAGCAAGGGAACGATGAATATGACCTAGTGGGGGGGGCATCAATGTCTCCTGATCTGTCCAAGAAAAGTGGTTTTCTTAATATGTGATTATGTATTCTCTCCAGGTCGTGGAAAAGCTGCCTTTGTGGAGTCTTGTTATGACTGACTAATGGGACTATAACACTAATAGCCCTGTTATTTTCCTTCCTTTATGAGCCCCATCTGGGCAATTTACTTTTACTGTCTATTTTGGGGGAATTGCTGCTTTCACAAATAAATGATTGAGTTTGATTCGAAAATGTGTTAGCAATTAATTTGCCTATTATTTTTATTTCTTTGTCAGAAAACAGTGGAAAAACACTTAACCATTATCTTTATCCGTCCAACCCACACCTTCATCTTCAATGATATTCACTGCTGAATGCACTTAATCCTCAGTCATTATATGGAGCTTATTGTTTTAAGGGGAAAAGACTGTTTTGTGTTTTGAAAGTCTCTTCAGCTAATTTTGTCCCTCCTTCTCACAGCTGGACGACCCATTGGCTGCCTTCCCAGCCTTCAAGAAGTACGACAGAAATGGGTACGCATTGCTTTGTGTGCCTACAAAGGCCTTATTCAGCGTTGCATGAAATACATACTTGTTTCATTAGCTGCATGGAGGGGAGAGTTGATCTGCTGGTGGTATTTGTTTTCTGCCTCTCGCCCACTCAGAACACATTTTTTCACACATTCTTTTTTTTTTAATACTTGTTAATTTTTTTGTCAAATCAAACACAAATGCACAGGAGAGCTGATCAGACAGGTCAGCAGAGATAACAACATACAGCTGGAAGAGAGGGAGGTATACAAAGTAAAACACACCAGCAGGGCAGCATGTACAGACCACATCAAGTCCATGTGTTGTGTCTTCTGACCTTTATGTAGCAAATAGACACATAAACCCTGTAGATATGTTGATACAAGTCAAGTACATGCATACAGTTGGAGAAGAAGAGAAGGGATTTCCATACTCTCATGCAGTAACCGTTTCCACCAGTGCTTTTGGCACCGTCTCTGTCCAACAGGATTGATATCTGGACATTGCCAAAATACTGTAAATTCTCAAAAGAAGCCTGGGCTTTTATTTGCTTCAACTGACCCGGCTTATATTTGAGACAGGCTTCTATATGGGACAGGCCTTTATTTAATTTTGAAGAAATCCTTAGCTCAGCAAAGATGGAAAATACCCTCAACTTGTTCTATTGTTACTGTTTAACAGAGTGAGAATAGACGGAAAGAGCCGGATCAGGAGCACGCTTTCATTTAGAGGTTTTAATCGACACCGATTAAGGTCCGGCTCTTTCTTTGGGTCAGTCAGAGTTCTCAACAGCCAGGCCGGGCTGAACAGGCCGGGCAAGAGTTTAAACACCCGCGGGTCAAACCGGTTCGTGTTTTAATTTTCAGGCCTGTTGAGAACTCTAGCAAGAACTAAGCTAAGCAGATTAGAAACTTGACTCAAACGGGCGATTGTGGGCTCTGAGAGGTTTTGTACATTCACAAAAACTTGCAGAAAATCAAAATAGACCCGGCTTCTATTTGAGGATTTACGTTGTGTTTAAGTGATCACTGACTTGTAACCTCCTGTTTTCCACACTCTGATCATGTCCTCCCAACCAGGCTGAACCTGCAGATAGAGTGCAAGAGAGTGACCTCCCTCAACCCGCTGTCTGTGGAGTGGGCCTTCGAGCTGACCAGAGGCAACATGCAGACACTGTAAGAAGAAGGGCACTCTGTCCTTTTCTTGTACTCAAAGTTGCAGCACAGGAGCCAAACGACTCCATCGGCGAACAGACAGGCTGGCGCAGATATGAGTGGTAGATTAGAGCAGATGAGCCAGAAATTCTTTGAGTGCAGCAGAATTGGAGAATGACATCAACCGGCAGCAGAGCAAGATGTGGATCAGTGTTTCTCATGAGCATGAATTAGATCACACACACACGGAGGAGCCCGAGGAAAGGAGAGCAGAGGCGATGCAGACAGATTTGCGATGAGACAGAGAAATTACTACAATTCATCTTCTCTCACTTTGCCAGAATTCGTCTCCTGTTCGATTTAGCAAATGGCAGCGAGTCAGTGGAAACTTAATTTGTTCCATTTAGAAAACAGGTCCTCTCGGAGCAGCTGCATCGCCACGGCGGCCAGACGATGGGGGGAGAAACACGAGGGTAAAATTAGCAAGTTCGACTCGACCCATTTTTTTTTTCCTTGTGCCGTCCTGCAGGTACGAGCAGAGCGAGTGGGGCTGGAAGGAGAGGGAAAAGAGGGAGGAGATGAACGACGAGAGGGCGTGGTACCTGCTGGCCCGCGACGCAGACTCCGCCCCCGTGGCCTTCTCTCACTTCCGATTCGACGTGGAGTGCGGGGAGGAGGTCTTATATTGGTAACGCAGTGATTCATGAGTTTTTGTATGGTAGGAAAAGTTCACAAGTTGCATCGTCTTGTAGTTTGACTTCTTTGAACCCGTTGTCTTGACTCTCCAGCTACGAGGTGCAGTTAGAGAGCAGAGTGCGGAGGAAAGGACTCGGCAAGTTCCTCATCCAGATACTACAGCTCATCGCTAACAGGTAAAAACCACAGCTGACATCATGGCAGCGTGACCACATGCTGGTGAGCAAGGGTGGATGAATAACTGGATGAAGCTGCATTTACCTCTAAGACTCATATCAGTTATATTTAGTTGTGCCATGTTTGAGGATTACACACTAGCAGAATGGTTGTAAGCAATATTTTTATCACATTTGTGCAGACAGTGTTATTGAGAAGCTCTAACATGAGGTGGATAATGACCTCATGTCCCTCATTGGCTTTAGGCCTATGAAACTAAAGTCAACGTGTTTCTGTTTTTCCTCCTACCAGCACACAGATGAAGAAAGTGATGTTGACAGTTTTCAAACACAACCATGGGGCTTACCAGTTCTTCAGAGAAGCTTTACAGTGAGTATAATGGTTCTACAAAGACAATGTTTTTTCTTTCTCATCTTTTTCTTGCCTTTTTAAACATAATACATCTGTTCATTTGTATACAATATTTTCAGTGGAAGTATAATATGAACTCGAACCCCTTCCGCCCTGTCAAGCCATTATTCCCCATATACTGAGACCATGTTTTACAATGTTTTATCTCCTTAAACATTATAAGGAAAGACCTGCCTTATCATTAATTCCTTAATGTTTCATCAGTGTGAACAAAACATCTGACTTGAGTTCGGCCTCTTTTCTTCGTGCATTGTGATCTAATACACAGATCAAGAATATTAATCTTCATTTTTTTTTATCTGATGGCTGCTGTTTGTGTCTATTACCTGTTTTTAAAAAGCCTCTCCACTAACCCTTTTAAAGTGGAATGGAACAATCTGGATCTTTTATGGGTCCTGTTTTATCTTAATTGTTTCACATTCAGGGCTCCAGACTAACTTTTACTTGGAGCACAGTGGCTCCTAACTTAAAATGGTTTAGGAGCGCAAGCTTAACATTTACGGGCGCACACCGAAATCAACTTGCAAAATACATTTTCACATTTCCTCTAATTTTCACTGTACTACTGACTTTGATACATGCAGAAACTATAATGTTTTAAATTCACATTTTATTGTGCAACAGTTTGAATAATTAATAATAATAATCAAGTTATAGCCTACAGCTTAAATACTAAAAATATAAAATTAATGTTTAGGCTACACTGACCAATAACAGAACAAGTAGACACACAACTTGTGGTAAACTCATCCTAGAACAGATCCCCCCTTGGGTGATAAGGTGCCTGTGTAGGCTAGTCCTTGTAATCTGGCCTCCTTGTCTGTTGACCCTGACTGAGCCACATGTGCACGGACATATCAATGAGATGATATCGGAATGTTACGAGACAGAGTTGTTTTCGAGGTAAATGCAGAGACTGCTTTCTGGAAAACTGCCCTCGCCGGGAACGCGCATCAACAGTTTTGCTAGAATTTACCTCTAAAACAACTCTGTCTGGCAACGTTGTGTTATTATCTCATAGCGTGGTGAATGTGCAGGTCACAACTTGTCCACCAGAGCGTTTTGGAGTTGTTGGATTGTGTATTTGATGAGTTTGATGAGGAAAACCAAGAAATCACATTAGCCTCCGTAGCGTAGCTCTGAGCAGCTCGCGGCTCTGCTCCGCCGTTCTAAAAATAGCTTGCACCGACAAATAAAGGTAACGAACCTAGTGCTATGACTAAAGCGATTATGGCAATGGGCCAATTTGCCAAAATGTTGAACTATCCCTTTAATGGTCGACTCTCAGTCCAGCAGTGTTGATTGCTGCCTACATGTGAAATATATAACATATCAAAACGTTTCCAGTCTCCTTTGTCCTCGTCAACTGACCACCTCTCTCCACCTTTCCAGGTTTGAGATTGACGAAACTTCGCCGAGCATGTCCGGTTGCTGCGGCGACGACTGCTCCTACGAGATCCTGAGCCGGCGGACCAAACACGGCGAGGCCTCGGCGGGACACACCCACGGGGGCGGTCCCTGCGGGGGCTGCTGCCACTGATTTCGGCGTCAGTCCGACCGTTCCCCGATTTGGTTAAAAGCCAGCAACTTTCATGGCTGTGTGTGAAAGCTTGAGCTGCCTGCTCTTCTGCGAACGTTGCGAGTTTGAACGGTCGTCTTCGGCGGCCGCTAAAAACGACCCGATGGTGGAATACCTGGCTACAGATATTAATGTTGCATTATGGATTGAGATTTATGTGTCTTTTGTGTATTCCTGCTCCAAAAGCAGTATGCAGTGTGAGCTTTCACACATAGCTCCTGTTTGTCGTTTCCTACTTCTTGGTTCAATGTCCAAGCCATCTTTTCTCATTCTCTTATTCCACTTTTAATGACTATTAGTAGTTCCCAGTCCAAGAAGAAGCTTTTTGCTGCCATTATCTACCACCACAGTCAACCTCATCCCATCCTGCTCTCATCTCCCAACGTGCTATACTGTATCGAGTCATTCTGCAGCGCTGCTTAAACTGCGGTTTGGGACCTAAAATAGGATACTGGCCCTGGGCTGTGTTGTAGAAACTCATTACCTCCTGTCAGACCCCCTTCGGTTTAAGATACTTTATCTGAAGTCGATAAATCATGCGCTAATCCCACTTACCTCTGATACTATGCAGGTAAGATCAGCTCTATAATACAGCCCCTCTGAGACTTCTACCTTGTTTCACTGAACCGAGTTCCCAGGATGAGGCTGAATGTACTCGAGTGTAGGTCCCCGTGGAAACAGTCTGAGAAGCCCTGCCACACTGTAACATTTCCTGTTGTTGTAACACGAGTGATATGCTCATATGGCTTGTAAGCACTGCAGCTAGCAACGACTGCACTGTTTTTTAACCACATTTGGCCGCGATACTACTGTTACTACGGTTACAGTACACCATCAGCACCACCAGTCCTCTCTATTCAGGTGATTTCTAAATGTCTAGACGCCTCCCTCCTGCTTTTATTTGTCCTAACTTATGAGACAAGATGTCTGAGATTGCCTTTTTTCTTTCTTTATTACATCTTTCTTCAGTATTCCATCTGTTGCTGTAAATTTGCATCCAGCCCGGAAAATAATGCCGTTATAACCCACCTCATGTTTTTCTAATCAGAGGCACACGTCAGGAAACGAAACCTTTTTCTGTTTCACGGCAACATTCGCTCATTTTTCACCCTTTCTCCCCGACGTCTTTGTCCTCACCCCCTGCGCTATAATACCCACCGACGGGAGATTCATGTCCTCATGCCACATGCGTCAGTCGTGTGAAGAAAAATCGCGTCCTTCTCTACTTTTCGTTCATTGTGCCTCCGTTCTCTCTCCATGTCGTAAAGGTGCTGAGCAATGACAGCCGACCTTTATGTTGTTCTCGTCTTTAGTCTCCTTTATGCAGTTTGCAGCGTTACTCCTGCTTGCCTCTTAGTGCGCTTTTTTTCCAAGAGGTACTAATGATAAACAAATTGATGTTGACACTCCTTTTAGCTGTATTTAAAATCTACTAAAACCCTCCTCCATCCCTTCTCTTACATATTTTGTTAGCATGAGCAAATCATATTGATTTAACATGGGTGAAAATTGATAGACGTCACCACTTCATTGTATGGCCGTTTGAAGCTGATGAATGCTATTTACTGGAGGGGAGGAACATAGATGGATGGATGGCTGGACGGATGATAGAAGTCATTAAAGAGCAGTGAAGGCGTTTTTAATGGTCGTTATTCCTCTTCTCCTCAGTCGTGACGTGTTTTCCCAGCCCACTGTCATTAGCTTGCATGACAAGATTTAAAAATGTTTAACAAACTCGTAGTTGAAATCAGGATTACACAACAGCGATGCTGCTTCTGAACTGTAGCTGCA
The DNA here is from genome assembly GCF_045865225.1 of Trachurus japonicus. Taxonomy (NCBI): domain Eukaryota; kingdom Metazoa; phylum Chordata; class Actinopteri; order Carangiformes; family Carangidae; genus Trachurus; species Trachurus japonicus. The sequence goes on from NC_140924.1 coordinate 28,857,816, forward strand.
CTGTTTGAACCAGTATCTAAAGTCCTCACGTGGTTCTAGTGGCGTTACTTTAATATTTCATACAAGTCTCCCGGGAACGTCAGTGCATGTTAGAAAGTATGTGAAAGGGAGAGTTGTGTGACATTGAAAGATAACGCTGCGGTTTGGTATTCCTGAAACCATCTTAGCACAAAGTCAGTACTCTAAGCTTTGGGTAAATGTTTGATTTAAGTTCTTACTGCACAGCCGTTGCAGAATAATCTCACTGAGAAGGAGTTCCACTGAGGGTTTTAGATACCACTATACTAGTCAACCTTGGAAGGCTGCTGTAACCACTCCAACCTTTTTGATTCCATATCTGTTTACAAAACCTTCAGGGTATTTTTGGACCGTTTCGAGCGCTGGTCGGCTGGGTTAGACATCTTCTCTAGAAACCACCATTAAACCCTTTAATTCCAGGACTGTAGGTAGTTAGAACAGCACAGCAGTTTGTTTATGTGCGGGCTGGAGGAGTGAAAAGACGGTCTGTAAATCTTCCTCTGTCTGATTTGGCTGCGAGGGCCTTAACTTGGTACGGTTTGAAATGTCTTTTCAACGGGTCATATCATTGAGGCCCTGGATTATTGCCTGGTTAAATATGTGAAAAAGGGGGAGAATGTAATGTGAAGTAGACGCTTTCTTAGAACCGCCTCAATACTGAAATGAGCTGTTACACGAGAACAAAGATGTTACTATCGAAAGTCCAGATCCTGGGGTGAAAGTTTCTGGTTGTTTCCAGACTGGGTGGAGACTATAAAACATTCATATAAAAAAAAGATATTCAGCACCTGTAGACGACATATTGGTGTCTCATGCCTATTTGAACTCTGATCATGAACAACAAAAATGATTAAACAGCATATTGCTTGTTTTAGTTTTAGACTTCTGATAAGTACCGTAATTCATTTTTTTTGTACTGCATAGGTTACAGTTAAAAGATGTTGTACATAGTGGTAGATTATCAACCGACTGACAGTCTCTCTCTCTCTCTCTCAGGTTAATCAAACGTAATCGAACCTCATCTGTTTTACTTAACAGCCATGTTGTCAGTTTGGTGTTTGGATTGGATCGGCCGTAGCTCTGATCTAGAGTCAGTCATTTTGGTCATATGATATTTAGAGAAAATCTGATTTGATAAACATTTTTCTAAATTTTCTTTTAACACAACTAAGATAGTGAAAACACTACTTTTCTGGTGGTTTTTAGTTTTTATGTTATGAAGATTTAAAATAAATGTGAAATACCTTGACAGTAAATATGACGCAAAGCTTGACCTGACTCTGGATCAGTGCTCAGTAGTTACATTCAATCGAGATAGGTCGGCTGTATTTAGAGAAAAAAAAACAAAAAACGCTCACTTGAACAAAAAATGCATTTGTGAAAATATCTTAAGTTGGTAAGTGAGCCTAAACTTAACAAGTTTATTTTAAAGTCAGTGAGTACTCTTATTTTAGAAAATGGTTACATACCCTCACAGAATCACAGATCCTTCTCTTGGTCTTTTCTCTATGTATATATATAAGCTGTTGTGGATCCATATTCATTTTCATTTCTTGGCCTTATACAGGTGAAACACTTTTTTAAACATGTTAAAAAGATGAAACCTCCATGTTTGAGAGTGAGTGTTAAAGTCCTGTCCAAATGACAATGAAAGGGAAAACTAAGTCATTCTGCCTTGTCAGTGTTTTATTTGTATGTTACAAATAAAGGAAAGTTGATTGACTTTTCAAGAGATGCCCTTTTGTTTTTTGTCACAAACACATTTTATTTCTTTTTAACAGGAATATCGTTAAAAATCAATCCCCAAAAGGTTAATATGGAAATGTCAAAAATGATAGATTTATGTAACGGCGCTGATTGAAACTGAGATCTTAGGGTAAGCATCATCTCACTAAGTATACATTCTGATAAGCTGAATTATAATTTTAACAAAAAAAAACAAACAACTTTAACATGAACATTTACTTTTTGCTTTTTAGTACATACATATCTGACATATTTTGTTAGTTTCTAATTCCCATTTACATAAAAGGACACAACAAAAAGGCGATGGCAAGAACAAAAAAATCTAAATGAATTTAGACAAAAAAGGAAATGTTTTTTGATATAAACTACCGGTGAGCGGCAGTGGTTGACTCGGCGGAACTAATAGTGAACGCCACAGTGTGAGGGGACTCTTTACGGTGTTGCACAGAGACCGGAAGTTGTTGGTAGATTGCTGCAAAAAAAAAAATGTCCTAACTAAAGCGAATGAATGGATGCTGTGATGCACTGAGGTGCCTTTGCTCACATCTGCCCAAGATGACATGAACATCTGGCCTCTTCATTTAACCCTCTCGCTCCTGTCTTCCACGAGTTCCCGCCGCTGGTAAGTCCGCGAAAACGACAACAAATAGTCCGGCTAATGCAGCTTAGCTCAGACTGAGGTATCAACTTAAATGTACATGCAGCATGAGAGCCGACCTGCTCGGGGATGGCGCACACACACACTCACGTTCAGCCTCAACGCTTTACACGTAGCATCACAAACAACGTGAGGTCAATGTTGTTGAAAGACAACGCTACATAGTTCAGCTGTTAGCTATTTGTCAAAGATGTTGGCTCAGTTTTACACTTGTACCTGCGATTACTCAGTTACACACTAACGTTACACATCTTATAAAAGACTGGAGTAGTAAAAAAAAAAATCTACATGTATAATAAATTGTGCCTTGTCATGTTTCATCCAGAATGTCCCAATATTTTGGTCCTTTCAGCCGGTCAGGGTACCATGGCAACGAGGATGAAGCTGAAGCTGAAGACTGTGTTTGTGCTCTACTTCATGGTCTCCCTCCTGGGCCTCGTCTATGCACTGATGCAGCTCGGTGAGTGCGGTGTGTTCATGCGCGTCATCTGAAACTTGATCCATCACTGAATGTAGCAGTGACCCTGAATACAAAAGCGCTGTATCTGTGGGACACGGGCAGGGGACTTAAAGGAGGTGTGTCCCTTTTCCACAAATAAAAATAGTTCTCAGGTGTCTTAAAGACATGTCTGTGACATGCTTCGGTCAAAATACCCCAAGGATCAAACATCACAGCACTTTTCATACTTATACTCTCAAACAGCCCTGTTCAGAGTGCCTGTCCCTTTAAATGCAAACAAGCCACTGCTTGCCCCTTCTATCCTACAGGGTTGGGGTGATGTTATGCAATTTCGAAAACTAGTGACATCATTGAATGACAACCGAGGGAACAGCTTGTAGAACCACATGGATTTCAACCTCAGGAGCCTGAAAATTATAGATTTTTTTGGTCAGTTCTCACATTTTGGGGGTCAGAAGGCAAGACAAACACCCACAAGAGCCTTCAAAAAGTGATATTTCCATAATATTGCCTCTTTAAGGGAGTGTAAGAAATAAATATACTCGTATGTCTTTGAGTGAAAATACCCATGGAGATGTACTCCTATACAGTGGGTATAGCATGTAAACAGTATACAGTAAATAGGTTCCTCTTGCTGTTCTTCCTCAACTTCCCTCTGTTTGTTTTGTCTTCAACGCTTTGAAGGTCAACGTTGCGACTGCCATGAACATGACTTGCCCAAAGACCGTATCATATCCCGGCTGCGGGGGGAGCTGCACCATCTTCAGGAGCAGATGAGGAAGTTGGAGGCCACCAAACAACCCCCGAAACCGGCAGCCAAGCCCTCCCAGCCCACCGTCTTTGTCATCACCCCAACATACGCAAGGTAGCCTCTCCTACGTCTCCTTCCTCCTCTGTCGCTCTGTTTCCACATCGCACACTGACTAACACACCGGTCCTCTGTCCTCTGTCCTCTGTCCTCCATCTCCGTCCAGGCTGGTGCAGAAGGCCGAGCTGACCCGTATGTCCCAGACGTTCCTCCATGTCCCCCAGCTCCACTGGATCGTGGTGGAGGACTCTCCTCATAAGACGCCGCTGGTGACCGACCTGCTGGCGAAGAGCGGCCTGACCTACACACACTTACACATGCTGACCGCCAAGGACCGCAAACTCCAGGAGGTGGGTGGAGACAGAACCGTGTCAGCGTTAGGGCTGGTACCGAACTTCGGTTCTTTTGTGGCACCGACGGAAATGCTCCGGCAGAGGTTAATGACATGATCAAGATCTGATAATGCTGCCGGTGATTGACTGTAACATTATGTGGTTGCGGCATGCATAGGGTGACCAAATGTCCTCTTTTGTCTGGACAATGTCCACTTTTTACGTCCTGTCTGGGGCGTCCGGGATTTTTCTTAAAGGGATAGTAGCATTTTTTTAAAAGTGGGGTTGTATGATCTACAAATAGCCCCTAAGTACTTTAATTGCAGTAGAAGACTGCACTCCTCCCGTTAGCAACGCCAGCCCATAGCCCTGCCTAGAGATTTACAACATACAGTGTTGTGAACAGACCCAAAGAAATGGCCTATTTTCGCGGCCTAAAAGAGGTTTTACCTGAAAAAAAAATACACAGTTCCATTGTTCGCTATAATTGTTAGCGCCCGCCGATCAGCAGTTGGTTAGGTCCAAATAAAAACTGCGTCTTTCCTGCACTTTGAAGGGCTGGAAAAAAATATGTTATAGTGAACAATGGAACTGTGTTTTTCTTTTTTTCAGGTAAAACCTCTTTTAGGCCACAAAATAGGCCGTTTCTTTGGGTCTGTTCACAACACTGTATGTTGTAAATCTCTGGGCTATTTGTAGATCATACAACCCCACTTTAAAAAAATGCTACTATCCCTTTAATATAAATTCATGAAAACGTCCGGTTTTCATTGTTTTTCATGCTTAAATTGACTGGCGCTTTGCACAGAATTCTCCGGTATTTCGTTGCATTTGACGTAATTCCCGAGAGGCTGCCTCTCTGTGCGGCTCCGCGACGTGCACGTACTGAGGGAGCAGACATCGGAGCAGCGCTGCCTCCGCTCACAAAATGCTGAAGCGCCAGTGTAGCCGTACACAGGGGCGGACCAACCATTTGTGTGTTCTGGAGAATCACAGAACAGCCGGCGGCCACCACATAGTCAGCGTTTTTTTTTTTTTTTTACCAAATAGGCCTACCTAACAGCCATGTTTAGGGGAGGCCAGGGACAGTTGTAACACTTTTTGCATTTTTCTCAAAAAATCAGAAACCTTAATGTGTCAACTACAAAAATTATGTAAGAAAGTCATTTTAAGTAATATTTTCAGGTTGCAAAATTCATCTAACTAAAGTGACTGCAATGTAGCCTAGTTGTAACACATGCCAGAGTGATCTACCAGTTCGTCATCATTTTTGATTGATACCCATCCCGAGTCAGCGTGTTGTGTCTACGTCTCTTCTTCTTTGGTTTGACTCACATGCGACCCTGGTCCTCCACCTCAGGGTGACCCCAGCTGGCTGAAGCCCCGTGGAGTGGAGCAGAGGAACGAGGGACTACGGTGGCTCAGAGAGGACAGGAGGACTCAGCCGGGTGGAGACAACCAGCAGGGAGTTGTTTACTTCGCTGACGATGACAACACATACAGCCTGCAGATATTTGAGGAGGTGGGTGCTGTGAATGTGTTTATTTTGATATTCTCAGAAGGGACTTGTTCAGCCTGCAAAGTTTATAACCATACAAGTGTGTGTGTGTGAGTGTGAACTAAATGTCCCATGATTGAACAGGAAAAACACATGATCTCTTGTTTTTGTTCAGATGAGGAGCACCCAGCGAGTGTCGGTGTGGCCGGTGGGGCTGGTTGGAGGGATGAAGTATGAGAGGCCTGTGGTTGAGGGAGGAAAGGTGGGTGCTTCCTGTCTTCTGGTTGGTCAGACCTCATGTTTTGCCTCATTTTAGAAAAACTAGTTCCTCACGACATAAGTAATCACGGATGAGCCTCGTGTCTTTTATATTCAATTATTAAATCTTTGAAAAATACAAACATGATCTAAGACAATGGGATATATCTGACAGTCCTCTTTGTTGTCATGGAGATAAGTCCATTGTCTTTTATTATATGACCAAAATGAGGCACTGAGAAACCCCATCTATAAAGGAAGACTGTTAAATGCAATTGAAAGCTCCTTTCCACTGTTTTGCTAACCCTCCTCCTGGCCATGTGCATTGTTTACAACAAAGCCGGCGAAAAATCACTACATGGAGCGGTGGATAACTTATATAACATATACAATGTTACAACATATGTATGTTAATGTAGTCTTAATTGTCATAAACAAAAGATTGCGAGCGCGTTTGTGTCACGGTGCGCAGAGACGAGAGCGAGGACACCAGGGCGGCGGTAAAGTCCTACACTGATGTTGCAAGGTTGGTTTTCAGCTGTGAGACGCCAGGTGAAGGCAGAGAGCCTCCGTTCTCACTCTAACAAGTCACAAGTCATGAAATAACTATCACTGCGGAGCTTTTTAATTAAGGTAAAACTCTAGCATAGCCACGGGAAAAATCCTGCTTTGTTCCTCTTTAAAGCTTAAATCAGTGAGATCTGATAGAAGCAACATTTCTCTTCTTAAAACGTTTCATTTCAACTCACTTCTCGCCAACAACATATTTTTCTGTTTTTGTCTCGAAGGTGGTTCGATTCCACACCGGCTGGCGTCCCAGTCGGCCCTTCCCGATGGACATGGCCGGCTTTGCCGTGTCCCTCAAACTGGTCCTGGCTAATCCAGAGGCCTGTTTTGATGGAGACGCACCCATGGGCTTCCTAGAAAGCAGCTTCCTTCAGGGACTGGTTACCATGGACGAACTGGAGCCCAAAGCAGACAACTGTTCCAAAGTATGAGTGACTGTAATCTGAAATTTGTCAATTATCTACAGCAAAATCCAAGGCTGAAATTTGGGGAATGTACTGTACATATTGTGCTTTTTAAAATTCAAACACAGAGTTAGTAGTTTGATTATATCATTAAGCTTAATATAGTGTTTGATTTTATGCTGTGGTGTGTGTTTCAGGTGCTGGTGTGGCACACACGGACAGAGAAACCCAAGATGAAGAGAGAGGACGCTCTGCAGGCTCAGGGACTGGGTTCAGACCCTGGTGTGGAGGTCTGAGAAACACACACACATACAAACCATATTACACTCACACACACAACTCACACAAACACCACACACACACACACACACACACACACACACACTGTAAAGCATATTCTGCTGTTAAATGCTGCATATGGGTCTCTGCGTTGTAAATACTGTAAAACAGAAGAATAATCTGTTGGAGGTGACATTTAAATCGACATGGTTCTGACTGTTTGTTTCCTTGTGTCCGGTAGTAAATGTACATGTGTGTATATATTGAGTGAGTGTGTGTTGTAACTCTACTGACTGTACGTTAGTGTGCTTATCAGGGTTTACTTTGGGTTCAGTTGGATAGACGTCTTTATTCGGCAGCAGAGGGGATGAGTTCAAGCAGTCGCCTGATGGGGGCGCCAGATTAAAAAAGATTGCAAAGCCATGCAGTTCCACCACCGGTACATTTCTGCTCCAAGCCGGAGGAGCTATCCGTCTTATGACAGACTTGCACACGTTTCATTTGTAGGGTTGTACATGTCGTGCTCAGTGGAAATCCTGCAGTGTAACCCATTCCTCACAGCTGTTAGATAGCTTTTTGTCTGAGTTAAACCACGTCTGCTTCCACTTCCTGTCTCCGTTCCCTCCGCTGGTGGCATCTTAACCCCGTACCAGCCTCATCAGTTCAGCCACCAACATCCTGACTGGCCACAGCCTGAGATGCAGTTGCCATGGAGCACTTAAGTCATGCATGGCTTCTGTTTTTGTGAAGTTAGTGTCCACAAGTCCAGTATTCAACCACATGAATGCTTTTTTTGTCACCATGAGGCATGGTCATAGTCTTTATTTAGTATTGTGGAGAAAATATAGTGCTAAGGTGCTTTTTTTTTTTCTTTTTTCTTTTTTATATACCGTAAACAATACTCATAGAATAAACAGCAGCCAGAAAACAGGCCAAACATGAAACAAACCTTAATAACTAGTCGTTGCCTTGTCTTTATTATGCTCTGATATACCTGTGTAGAAACACACACATCCCTAAGTACGACCTGTGAACACGATGCTGCGACACAGACCTAATAAATACTGAAGTGCAATGGTTCCACACCCAGAGTAGCTTTAGCAATACGGCTGAGAGCGTGATAGCAACAAGTTCAACAAGTATTTCAACGTGTATCCTCTTAGCGATGCTTTTCTAGAGAAATCAAGTTTGTGGAATCGATTTAGGAACTCTGATTAAGGGAACAAGATAACAGACGTAGTATAGATTCCTTATGCAATAACAGAATACAAAACACGGCCTCCATGTTAGATTCACACAGAGAAAAACACTTTAAATCTGCCTTTAATGAACACGAAAGTACCCGGTATTTTTACTCTAGCGTTATTTCCAAACCCAAAAAGCTTCAAATATAAATTGAACTACTCAGCGTGCGCTTGATTATCTTTAAACATCTTCAGAAAACCAGAACAACGAAGAGCAACGCGACATTAAAGTTCAAATAAGTGCTCCTCAGCTGCTGTTGTATGATACTGTAAAAAGAAAAACAGCTAGTGCCTGCTCATGTGTATTTAGTGCCTGTAAGTCAGTTCTCCTCTGGTGTATAAGGTATTTATTATTGTAATATTCTTTACATTGTATGATGTGATCATGTCTGTCCCTGGGTATGATATTAAATCTAGTTCATGTAAAACACACCTTGCTGTCGTCTCTGTTCAAACATCGCTGGTACTCGCCGACCTGCACAGGTCAGTTTACTGTTCTACCAATCTGGTGAATGAACTCAAGTGCAAATGGTTTTTGGATCAGACTTCAGCCGTTATGTGATCAATAAGAGAGGAGGGATTTGGATCAAGAGGAACACATCAGTGGATGGTAAAGTTCATAGATGTAGACCCAGTACAAACAGGAGGCCCTCAGTGGTCCAGGTAGGTTTAAGTATATGTTTAATTCACTCCAGCTCCTCAGTAGGAATCCACATCCCACGAGGCCCCTACACAACGTCCAGGCCCCTCAGATCATCACACATGGGGCCTCCTGATGGTCCATCACATTTACTTTAAACACAGAGGTGACACAGCCATGACCTCCAGGATATTGGAATAACTTGCCAGGTCAATACCCCCTCCCCCTTTCCCATCCTATCGACTGTCATACCTCAGCTCTGTTTACTCTCAGTAGCATCGGTGTCCAGATAAATGGCCCCATTCGCTGTTTTCCTAACATGCTCCAAACACAAATTTGAATTGAAATTAAATTATAAACATTTTGATTTTGTATGTATTGAATGAGCTTGTGTGATAAATGTTTATGAGCTCAGAGCCACACCTCCAAAATAAAAGCTGGGTAACACTTTATAATAAGTACACACCATAGTATAAAGCATTAGTTAAGCATTAAAGCAGAAGTAAGCGGAATGTTTGTGTTAATATAAGTCTTAAATAGTTCTATCTTCCGACAGCAATCACTTATTATAATAGAGTGTTTGGTCTGAAACACGGGTCTGTCAGTCACTCTGCTCTGCTGTAAGCCCAGGAGAAAACTTTCCTTGTATCCTACAACCTTTATCCAATGAGGAGAGAGAACGGCATAAAGGGGCGGTCCTCTCTGTGTGAATGTGGTGACGTAGGGACGAGGGCGGGGACTGTAACTCCATCCACTGACAGGAAGTTAGCCAAAACCACTGGATCACTTACTTATGCTTTAAATACTGAATTCATAGATAACACATGAATACTCATTAGTATGTAGTTTATAAATACAGTTAAAAATGTTAACCCATCATTGATAAGCACTCACTGTTTATAAACTACATACTTATGAGTATTTATGCGTTATACATGAAGAATTCAGTATTTATTAATGCTTAATAGTGTGTATTTATTATAAAGTGTTACCTAAAAGCTGTATTATTCTTGCAGTAAAAGGGGGTAAAACCTAGCAGATGTGAGGGTCCTAAAAGTTTCCATTCTAAATCTGTATGAAGTTTTCTTCGTCTAACTAATGGATGGTTGATCATATCTTAATAATAACTTTGTTTTTCAGATCACTGTTTAAAGGGTCCACTGTGACGCACGCTGTGACGCTGTAGAGCAGCAAGTTGAAACAGTGACAGTGTGACGGTCTGAGGCGATGGGGTTGCCACACATCAACAAGAACAGACTTTTCCTCTCTGTGCTGCTGCAGATGAGCTGTCAGACGTCACAGTCGGCTGCCTGCGTCCTTCTCCCTGTCTCTGAGGTCATTTTTCTTGCATCTGGTTCTGGGTTCTTATGCTGACATGACTAAGAAGCTGAACCACTTGTGTGTTTAATGAGCCTGATGGAAACCCCAGCCAGCAGCACACCTGTTGTCTGACTGTGTCACTCCGTCAAACTTCAGCCCCACTCGTCTAACTACAGCTACCGGAAAGCAAAAACTTGTCCCTGCTTGACGGTGACCATGGCAACCTGCAGCCAAGCGTCCGGCTCCGTCATCACTTGAGTACCCGTGCAGGTGGGACTCTCACCACAACACAGCTGAGGTTGTTTTACACATATCTATGGTTTTACAGGCCTCTGTGACTGACAGCCGGCCACGCCCTCTCTGTGGGGAAGCTGTCCACCTCGTGACCATATATGGGGGTGACACACACTCACACACACACAGGGCTTGTAAGATGAAGTGCACTGGGAGGTGAGTAAGAGTCACACAGCATCTTACAACCACAATGATTCACACAGACGCACTCTTTCAAGTGCTTTTGTTGCCTACGCCTAACCTGGGGCTTGTTTAATTCATCTTTATTAATTAAACTATCATCATCCAACACTTTTCATTCATGTGTATGTTTGTGCACGTGGGTGTGTGTTTTTGTTTTCCTGATCTCTTGGTGTGTCCTCACTGAAGCACAGTGCATGTGTGTGCATGTACAACAAGGTGTGTATGTGTACATCCTGAAGTGGATTTATGTCAAACAGGCGTGTAGATAATTACCCAACACACACACACACACACACTGAGCAGCTCCCACTCCCTGTCCCACCCAGACACAGTGTTTACCATCCAAACAGTGAGATAACATTAAGTGACCAAGCTAATTCATTTTATATGTCTACACACATACTTTCCATGAAGCTCTTCTACCTGCTTATCACTATAGAAATACATTATACAGACATCAGTGGATGGGTAGAGGGCATCTGACCTTATTTCAGGGGAGACACTACAGGTGAATAGGGTAAAACAAATTAAATAACAGATATCACCATGAAACTTCCCAAGTGTATCACTTACATTAAGACAAATATTTTTTGTATTACAAGTTTTGTCAAATTTTATGTTTAAATATGTAAATGAGGCAATATCTGATGAAATATGCGCTAATTTGCATACATTTCCAGAACCGAAATCTGAAAAATGGATAAAGCCCCTTTAAAAAATTTTGTTTTATTTTTGTTGACATATTAGAGTCAGAAGTTTTTACAGAGGGGATTTTGGATATCTCTTTTTATCACTCGGTAAATGAGAAAATACTGTCACCAGCCCTAAAAAATCCAATTTCGCCATGTTTTTAGGAATAAAATGTTGTATAAATCAGGCTTTGAATGATATATCAACAATCCCCTCTGTAAAAACCTTCAGAATATAGACAGGAATCAAACTGCAGGTTCAGGTTGCAACTCATTTAGAGAAAACAGCCTTTAAAGACTTGTACTGTAAAATTCCATATTCCATCGTACTTTTACGATTGGTTGCGGATATGGAGGAGATGACAATTTTTGGAGCCTACATCATTGTTCAGGAGAGAGAGAGCTTTACAATGATACCTGACATGACATGGGTCAGATAACAAGCACAGCACAGTAAGACACAGTAGCTGATAACTTTTGGTGAATTTAGGAGAAATCTACTGGCGAAAGAGACAAAATTAAGTAAAGTGGATGTTCTACCATTTCTTTTGACTTTTCTGAAAGAATACATGTTGAGGAAGAAAAATAGCTCAAAATCTCAAAATTGATCAGTAGCTACATGAAAAAACAGTGTGTTTGCCTGTAGTGTCTCACAGTGGTGGCACTGGCAGCCAACTTGTGTCAGGTGATCTCTACATCTCAAATTAAAACGCCCAGAAGATCCTCTTAAACGTTTTTCAGTTTTGCTCTCAAAGCAAAAATCATAATAGCATAATCATAATCATAATTTCCAAGCTAATCATAGTTTCCAAGGTACTTACTCAAAATGCACATGGTTTAGTAGGCTACTTGGCTATTATTGTGAAAAAAAATGTCCTTTGACTGGTCTGTCTGACAATTACAGATACTTACAGCCAAATCTTAATTACTTTCTTGTCCTTTCATCAGCACTATTGACATTCCTTTAAACTGAGAGGTGTGTAGTGAAGGACCAGCTGATGATAAGCTCACATGTATGTTGACTAAAGCCCTGCCCCATACTGCACTACTGATGTCAATATTTGGAAATTTAAAAACTGATACACGTGCTGATTTTTTTTGTTTAAAAGTGAGATCTAAGATCAACTTGTTGCTGATGCTTTCTCTTTGTGTTTGACAGAGTTATGACCGGGATGTGTAGCTCTATTAAGAGGTGTTGGCATGAAGTAATTATGCCAACTACAATTTTTAAATAGTAAGTCATAAAGGAGGAGTCCAGCTGGGATGTTGGTGTGTGTGTGTTCATGAATGGTATGCTGTGTGTTGAAGGTGGTTAATGCTCAGCCTCCGAGGTTAAAGCCGTGCTGTGTGGGTTTATGTGTGACAGCAGAGGACGTTCATGGTTAATGATTGAAAGCTGCTGATATCTCAGTGGGATGTTTGGCTCCTGCTGGTATGATGATTTGTGAGTTGAATATTTTTGTCCTTGCAGAGTGCGGGTGTATGTGTGTGTGTGTGAGGTTTGTGTAGGCAGGAGTGTGTGTATTGTCCCTCTATCTTTCATTTGTGTTACCGATTTAAATCACAACCTTCAGTAAATGTGTGTTTAACTGTGTAAAGAAGGTCTACGCTGAAAGAAGTCAGGGAGAGAGAGACAGAGAGAGAGACCTGCACTTGGTGGTGACGACAGAAGTGCAGGTTCAGGCAGGGTGGACGGTGACGTGGTGTGTGAGGGGAGTGTGTCTAGCTCCCAGAGCTCAGTCACTCACTCAGACTCTCACACACACAGTCGTGTTGCTCACCATCGGTCACAGACACACACAGACACAGACACAGGGAGAAGAGACAGCAGCAAGACATCAGGTAAGACCTCTTTTATAAGACAGCATCACATTCTCATGTGTTTGTACGTTATTTTATACAAGATACTTTACATTGCTCTTGCTTCTTCTTATAATAAATGACAGGATGTTTGATTCATTTCTCATTCTTTCAGTCTTGTTTTTCTGCTTCTCTCAGTTTTAATCTGCTCACTGCTCTTATCATTATGTCTTCATTTTAAATGTGGCTGTGTGTCTTCTTTTCCCTCTTTTTGGGAGTCTTAGTTTCCTAGTTCCCTCTTGTTCAGTTACATTTATCTATAATTTGACTTTTTAATCTGACACAGATGACCGATGCTGGGAATCTGACACTTTGAGCTGTTCTGTTCTGTTGATCTGCTCCCACACCTGGCACATCTGTAGCTACTCTTCCATAAAATGTAGTTATCTCTAATAGTCTCATTTTAGTTGTATGTGTCTTACAACTATTTAAGCAAAATCAAATACAAGATGGAGACTAGTACACACTATTAAGCATTAGTTAAGCATTAATAATAGCTGAATTCTTCATTTATAACGCATGAAAACTCATTAGCCTATATAGTGCTTATCAATGATGAGTAAAACATTTTTAACTGTGTTTATAAACTACACTAATGAGTATTCATGTGTTAAACATATATAATATAGGCTATGTATTTAATTTAATGATTAACTAATGCTTAATAGTGTGTAGGCTACTTATTAAAGTGTTAGGCTACCGCTGGCAGCTGGTAGACTTTTTCTCTCCTTTTGGCTATCTGTTTAACCCTTAACCCTGTGTCCAGTCTTTGCCCTTAGCTAAGCTAGGCTAAGCTAACCAAACACTTAATAGTAGTTAGTTAGTTAGTTAGTTAGCTACCTTTATTTAAACTTGTTAGTCCTACACTGAGACAAGCCTCATTTACAATGCAGAGGAGCAGGACAAATATCCAAAACAAAACAGATAAGAAAATAAAGATACAAATCAATGTACACAGTAGGCTAAAAAATAGGAGGCGGATCAGAAAAGGTACAAACAGAGGACAGGAAATTAGATTTAAAATGACTGAATAGGACAAGTGAGTTTAGCTTTAAGTTTATTTGAAGATTGTTCCAGGTTTATGGGGCATAAGCGAAGACAGACCTCCCGAGCTCAGTATAGATTTTTTTTGCACACAGCCTAAAAGTGGTCTTCATCCTCTCATCTTTCTCTACTTAAGAAAGTAACCAAGTATTTCCTAAAACACTGATTAACTGTTGTGATGCTGACGCTAACGAAAACAGAATCAGTGCTATATGGTTTGTTAAATTGTTTGCTGGTGAGTGAGGGACAAGAAAGAAAAGATGAATTAGCTTATGGGAAAACTTTAGTAGCAATTATTATTAGCCTATAGAAAATGATAAAGTAGAGCAAAGGTGAACAGCCAACAGAGCAGTTCTACTGTATGTTTATCATGTAAGTCTGATAAGAGGAAGCAACCGTTGAACTTGTTCCATTAATCGATGATGTCACAGCAGGACAACAGTGAACTTCTAGGCTCTACCATTAGACTATTAGTCTATTATTGTGTTTTCGACCCTTTCTTATATTTGCTGAGATTTGTGTGTGTGTTTTTTGTTTTTTCGTTCCTTCTTTCTTTTTCTTCTTTTTTTTGATACTTTGAAAGGAGCTGAGAACAGGACAAGAGTTTGGCTGACATTGGCAGTGAGAGATAAGGAGTCATTGGTTTTGGCTGCTGTTCAGCATCCAGCTGGTTAGATCAGTGTCAAAGTCTGACTATTTGTGTGCACGCGTGTGTTTATCTTTGGTTGTAAGTACACCGTGTCTTCGTCTTTGACATCCAGTTATCACTGCAACTCAGATAACATTGACTGTGACCTCCAGTCTCACACACACACACACACACACACACACACACACACACACACACACACACACATACATTTACTCAGCCATAGTCAAATCAAAAGTTCTGCGCACCATGAGCAAAAAAGTAATTTTCCTCCATGGACATTTTGTGATGTTTGCACAGCAGACAGTCACACAAACACAAGACACGGACATTGAATTTGAATTATCTTCCATCTTTGGTCTCATTTCATGCCATTTCTCTTCTTTATATCTGTGTGCTTTATGTTCTCTGTCACCTTTCTTGAGCTTTGACTTCCATGAAATTCTTTTACAGCTGCTATGAAATGATTAAGATTGTGTGAGGGTGAGAGCCGGGTTATGTAATGGCATTAAACTAATCTCCCCTGCCCCTTCTCTTTCAGAGGTGTGTGAAAAGCAAGAGTGAAAGAGAAACAAGACACAAAGAGAAACAATGACAATTGGCAAGAACTCCAGGAAAAGCTCCACCAGGAGCTCCATCCGGGCCCCAAAGTTTCTGGACAAATCCAGCGGCTTCTACGGTCGCCTGGATGAGCCCGAGACCACCGGTGATGCGGAGCAGGTGAGGAGGAATGAAGTAGAGGAGAGAGGGATGGAAGAAGGCAGCGGGGAAGAGAGAGCAATGGGCAGCCCAGCTGTGGTGAACAATTCAGGGGGAGACGAGAAGGACGAAGCAGAAGCATTCGACTTCAACGAAGGGCTGATGGAAGACGATGGCGAGACCCTCCTGCGTAGGAAGCCCAGCCGTCGCAGCAGCAGGTGGAGGAGAAGCTCCAGGAGGAAGCAGAAGGAGGGGAGGACCGAGGAGGACGTGGCCCGAGAAGAGAGGCCCAGCCTGGGCAGGGAGAGCCCCGTCGACTCCCCTGACCTCCAGGCCACCAGGGTGACCATCCAAGTGGAGATGGAGAGAGCCAAGCAGGTGGAGGAGCCCGCTCTCGTGCACTTCCCAGTCCGGGAGCATGAGGACGACCAGGTCCTCATCAGAGACAAGAAGAGGGGGAGAGAAGAGGAGGGGGAGGAGGAGAGGAGGATGAAGAGAGAGCAGGAGGAGGGGATGAAAGTGGTGAAGAGGAACACAATAAAGAACTACCGCAAGGTGAGAGAAAACAACACCAAACACAAAGTGAGAGGCAGGAGTTGTTTCAATCAATTTGTTATCAGCATATTGCAGAAGAACATGATTAACTTCTGCTTTCTGGAGCTCACATTTACATACATTCCATACGCAGCCTAACCCCAGCTGGTTAAACTTTAATCCTCTGGAGGTTATATAATCCTGTCCTCAGAGTTTGTGGAACAGAGGGTAAACTTCCACCTCACTATCCCTCACATACTGCTCGCTGGGCTATTAATCACCATGGGAACTATCACATCACCTTAATAACAGCCACTAGGATCAAGGTACAGCAGTCACTGGTGCATGTCACCAACGGACATGAAGCAACCTCCTCTGTTAGGGATGTTTCCTTTACGTCACATTTAAAGGGATAGTTCAACATTTTGGCAAATTGGCCCATTGCCATACTCCTCACAGTCTTAGCAGTAGATTCGTTACTTATGTCGCTGCTCAGAGCTACGCTACGGAGGCTAATGGGATTTCTTGGTTTTCTTCATCAAACTCATCAAATACACAATCCAACAACTCCAAAACGCTCTGGTGGACAAGTTGTGACCTGCACATTCACCACGCTATGAGATAATAACGGAACATTACGAGACAGAGTTGTTTTCGAGGCAAATGCAGAGACTGCTTGCCGAAAAACTGCCCCCAACAGGAACGCACATCAGCTGTTTTGCATGAATTTACCTCTAAAACAACTCTGTCTGGTAACGTTCTGTTATTATCTCATAGTGTGGTGAATGTGCAGGTCACAACTTGTCCACCAGAGTGTTTTGGAGTTGTTGGATTGTGTATTTGATGAGTTTGATGAGGGAAACCAAGACATCTCATGAGCCTCCGTGGTGTACTGTAGCTCTGAGCAGCTCACGGCTCTGCTCCGCCGATCTAAAAAATAGCTTGCACCGACAATTAAAGGTAACAAACCTCCTAAAACGATAGGGATTATGGCAATGGGCCAATTTACCAAAATGTTTAACTATCCCTTTAATGACATGAACATTTTCAGCTGGAGCAGAGGTTTCACTGCAGACTTTACATGTGAACAAGCAGCAGTGTGTGTGTGTGTGTATACTGTGTGTGCACTTTTACCTGACTCACATGTTTCTGGGGATTTTCTGCTCACGCTGAAGCACAGAGGTGACATTCCTGTGCCTCATGTATCGTGTCCTTTGATCAGTGAAACGAGGTACGGCAGCGGTGACCCGCCCACTAAACCCACGCCGTGAAAACATTCCACTGCTCTTGAGCCAATCAGTGGCACCCTCGGGCCTCACAAGGCCTGACCTCCTGGTAGATTAGGAGACAATCGCACCAAAGACACTGCTGGATTCTGTGCATAAGAGCGAATGTGGAGAAGATACTTATATGTATGAAAATTGGACAAGCTGAGAAGTGCCAGTTGAGTATCATTGAGTGCTGCAAAAATCAGCAGCTACTATAGCAACAGGCTTACTGAGAGTGGTCTCGAGAGGATAAATAGGCAAGAGAGCTGAAAAACTATCTGCTACACTCATTTTTCTTTTTGTTGATATACAGCAGTAGATTTTAGATACAGAAAACCTGAAAGAGAAATCAGTTTTGTTGAGCTGCCACCCACTGATATATGACAACAACTAACTCCAATCAAAAACTGCTTTCATTTTCCAAGTGGAATTCACATAATAAATACTTTTGAGCACCTTCCTCACTAAAACAGTTGACGCTTTATATTACAGGTCTTTAATTACCTGGGGAGTTCCCTGGAAATGATTAGCTCTGTAGTTTGGCACCACCCACAGAGACAATGCAGACTGCCAGTTTGTTCACTTGAACTAGTTCCAATACATAGTCTTTTAGTGAATCAGCAGCAGGTCAGCTGCACATGCAAAAACATGACTTTCCTCCACAAAGAACCACACAATTTAACATATAAGGAGAGTAAAAGGATCATAAATAAATGAGTATTGGGTTTAAATTGAATTGTTCTTTCAAATAAATCCACAACTACTATTACTACTACTACTAAAATAAAAGTCTCAACTTTATCTCTATGTTCCTGTTAGTAAATACTGCACAATAGAGTTCTTTCCAGTAAACCTCAAAGGAAATAACAGCATTGTATTATTAGGAAAACAGAAACATAATGTCACAGATTAAAGTCATCTTGTCTCCTTGATGCAGCAGTGCAACACAGCAACTTTGTGTAGAATGTAAAAAATAAATCTAACATTGCTGTGTTACTCTATGAATAAATGTATCTCTGTGTGGGCCCTTGCTAACCTTTACCCTCCTCTTCCTCAGGCTTTGGACCGAGCATTTCGTCGCGGTTGGGAGGCCTTCATCACCAACCTCTACAGCGTCACCCTCACACCTGTGACATCATCCTCGCCACCTTCACCTTTGCCAAAGAAGGTGCAGCGGGACCCCTCTGTGCTGGTCGATTTTCGGTAGTGCTGGACGCTACGGCGATAAAAACCAAACAAACTCTCTGACGTTTTAATTCCTGCAAATCATGATTATGCTGAATATCGATGGGCAACGCTGCCTCGGCCTCCAGAGGGAACTTTTACAGCTGCACCATGAGCAATGCATCAGAAACTTTGATTACTTATGGTAGTTACTGAGTCTTAATCACTGACCATATAAAGTGCATTGCCTAGTCATTAGGTGATGCACATTGGTTTGCACACACGCTGCACACCATCAGTTGATTTTACATTGACGTCTATGGGACTGGCTTGAGTTTTAGAGGCCTGTCTTCATGGGACTGAGTTCAGCTGAGTGTGGTTGCCTTTTTCTGTGTCGCTACTTTCTAATTTTAGTCGGCAGTGTAGGAATGCCTGAACGTGAACAACAGTGTCTGAAGAATGCAACTCAGCTTGATACGTCAAATCCACTATAAGAGCTTGGAGTCCAGATAATCTCTGCTTCCTTTGGTTTAGCACTATGAAACTTAAATGTTGATGTGTAAGCAAAGGAATGGAAAATTTCAAGAGAGGGGGGCGATGACTTATTAGTGGACTTTTGTTCTGGTAATACTCACAGTTATTGTCTGGTAATCACTAATCAGTGCCATTTACTGCTGTCTGGCAGCTAATCAGTAATCACTGTGGTTAATCAGAGGAGGACGGCATATAGCCACGTAGAAAGTCCCTGCAGATACTGAAATTGACACATATGTTTATATCACATAATATTTATTAAGACATTGCTATTTTGACCTGTCTCTATCCATTTAACAAAGGGGTTTTTCCATTTGTGTGTGAACAGAAATACACAGGTGGCGTCCTGTAGTCGAGCTTGACAGTGTTTGACTTCCTCATGAGATAAAGTTCATCCCTGTGTGTGTTCTGGTGAAGGTTGTTTAACCTGATAGGACAATATGGGAGAGTGTTTGCATGTGTTTGTTTAAGAATAAGAAGCCAAGCTACATTTTTTTATAGTCGGGTTATGAACCTGCAACAGCTGATTGTTTGAATGAGGCCACACCATGTTTTTTTGAGTATCCCAACCTAAATCTGAGAAAGTATTAAAGAGATATTAACAACTGAACCTTGTGAAGATGCAAAGCATGTTTACAATACACCTGCTGTAATTTTGTAATATGTATTTGGTTTTTACCATTACCTCAAATG
Source organism: Trachurus japonicus (assembly GCF_045865225.1). Classification (NCBI taxonomy): domain Eukaryota; kingdom Metazoa; phylum Chordata; class Actinopteri; order Carangiformes; family Carangidae; genus Trachurus; species Trachurus japonicus. The sequence continues at coordinate 28,877,659 of NC_140924.1, forward strand.
TACTGGCCAGTCCATGAAGTGGCTTCTGAAGTAAACACATTATGTTAATGACTGTTTTAGAAATGTCTTAATTTTTTTTTTATTAATAAAACATCTTTTTGTATCCTAATGAAGCTTCAGAAGTCTCAAGCCATAATAAGAAACATTCCTCTGAATAAAGACTGAATTTATTCTGCTAGTTATATTTTCATTTTTACAGTAAAACTGTCACTAAAAATATCAACTGAGCTGACGTCAAAGTTATTATTCTAAAGGATGAATCAGAATGAATGAGACGTCAAACACAGCATCATAAGACAACGCCATGGCAACAGTTACCCTGAAACAATGAGCAGCGTCAGAAGGTGGCTGATGAAAACACATCACAGGAAAATGTGACTTTTACACAATAAACTATGATCTAATTTAACTATAATATAGGCTACCATAACATATTTCATCTTGTTCAATGAAGTCATAAATGTACTATTTAAAGACCTTTATAATTATCATATGTTTTTTTTCTATAAAAGAATAAGAAAGACTTTATTAATCCCCAAAGGGAAATTCATTTGCCTGACATCTCATCTACCATTTGCAGAAGAATTAAAAAGCCTGATGGCTGTCGGTATGAAGGACCTTCTGTATCTCTCCGTCTTGCAGTGAAGAGAGAGAAGTCGTCCACCACTGCTGTTTTTTTTGTTTTGGCCCATTAAGGTGTTATGAAGTGGACGATCTGAGTTGTTCTGAATGGCCTCAAACATCTTCAGCGTGCATCTCTCCACCACCTCCCTCAGTGTGTCCAACCTGGACACACTAGTAAGGCTGCATATGTTAGTATTAGTAGTTAGTAGTGATACAGCATAATACCACAGTGCAATAGTCAAAGCCTAGTTAAATTGTAATTACTGTGGTGCTAAAGTTGGCTCTGTGCAGCAATATGAACGATAGGTTTGAGGTGAGACCAACACATTCTCACTAATAGGATACGTTTAATTGTTGCTGGAGTCTTGCTTCATTAAAACTATTTCCTCCATGCACCTCCTAATTGAAAATATCCCCAAACACGTGTGCACTTAATTATACAGGCATACTTGCTTTCATTTTTGGTTTTTAAAACACTCAGCAGGAACTGGTAACAGCAACATGTACACAGGAACAGGTTTGTGCTCCCTACCTTGACTCATTTCTGGACTAATTTTCACAAAATGAGTGGCTGATAAATGTTAATTTGATTTCTGAGTGTGGGTGTGACATGTGTCTGCTCCTACAGGAGGCTGCCCTCTAGTGGAGGACGAAAACAGCTCTACTTTTTATTAACGGAAGTGACGTAAGCAGCCGCGTCGCCAGACAGATTTCACTGGGGCACGTGCCCCAGTATTGATCTGCAGTGCCCCAGTAAAAATTTCACCAGTAAAAAATTAACTTCAGAGTTTTAAGTCTACATAGCATAGGCTACGGAATGCGCACACAACTACTTCATATGGTAGCCTAATTTATTCATGTGTAGCGACTTCAGCTGATTTGAAGCCGCTGTCAGACAGAGAGAGAGAGAGAGGCGCTGTGAAGCAGCTGCGTGAGGCACGTAACGTTAGCCGACAACCATAGTGCGAATTACAGGGGGGTTTGGGGGGTTTGACCCCCCCAATTGCGACTTCGACTCCCCTAAAATAGGTACAAATAACAGATAGGGGAGTTGAAACATTTATCTTTCTTATTAGTAATCATAAATACTACAATAAACAGTATTTTCCATAGTTATGCCAGGAAGATGCTTGCAGTAAAATTTCAGACACCCCTAGTTGACTAAACCATTTCATAGGAGTGACTGGCTCACTTCCAAGTCGGCGCGTGCATTAAAAAAAAAAAAGACTTCACGCCATCTCATGGAGCGCTGTAAATTAATGTAAGAAGCTATTTAATACACATACTGACTAACTTTAAGAGTTTCAGAATTATATTGTGTCAGGTGTCTACAGTTCATCTTGTACATGCCTCCTACCTTTTTTTCTTTCTTTTTTGCTAGGAACACCTGGCCTTTACCTGCTCGTCCTTCTTTGGCGTCTTTATGTTGATTTGCATATTGCTGCTTCCTCTGACTCTTTGTCACTATTCCTTACCACGCCGCCTGTTAGTCCGTTTGATTTTTCTTATTAGAAATCGATCCATTTTGTGCCCTGTGCAGTCACTCTGGTTAGCGGAGCTATCGTAACCTGCAAGCTGCACTGCGCTGAGGTTGTAAACAAAGCCGCATGCTGCGTTGCCAGGTTTGACATTTCCCCCCTTTTGGAAACAACATAATTTAAGTTAATGAGTTTAATGTAGATGTTTGCGTGTTTGTAGTGCAGTGTTGGGCTATTTGTGTAGCCTATATGTAGCACATAAAAAAAAGTTTTATCATTTCATTTTAATAGTCTTTGAGTGGTGGTTTAGTTGGGCTTTTATCTTTTTAATAGGCCTAAAAAAATAAAGAAGAAAAAAAGAATTGGTGACCTCAAAATCAAACTTTGTGAGCTGTTTTCTTAAAATACTCTAATATGTTTCTCACTTCTGAATCAATGGTAAAGATGAGATTCACCATAGCTCTGGCTTTTGGGCCTATAGATAGAGTCCTATCTTATCCTTAGTTCCAATATTGGGACCAGTACAGGATGTGAATCTGTCTGGATTAGAGCATGTATGGTAACACATCTGCCATCATCTTTGCTATGTAGATAGTGTGTTTGGTTCTAGTTCAGCATTTTGTGGCTCTGTGTTTGAACAGAAATGAGGGTGTGTGGGGGTCTCACTTGCTGGCAGTTTAGATCTAGAATATTTTGTTGGTGACTGCAAAAGTTGTTTCTGTGGTACATTATGTGCCACATGAACTGTAAAATTGTGTAAAATTTGGTTTATCATCATCTACAGACTGTAGACATGTATAGTTTAAAGCACTATTTATGTTTTTTTATGATAAATAAGTGCTAAAAATGTTTTTGCTCGTGCACTTTGCGCGCTCACATGAATTCTTTGTGCCCCAGGTGTGCCCCAGTACAGTATTAGGTCTAGTGACGCCCCTGGACGTAAGGAGCTAACTCTTTACACTTTTATCAAATTTGCCATCAGCACACAGTCCCTACTGTGAAAAACTTGAGCTCAGTACGTTTAAACATATTTGCTTCTCCAATGTTTAATTAATACAAAGATGTGTGTGGCTCGTGGAGATGTTAGGGTGGTTTTCAGCGTGGTGCGGCCGGTGGGAGGAGCCCTGCAGGCGGGACATAAAAAGCAGACGGACCCGCTCCTCCGTCCACTTCCTCCTCTGGTCTGGTTCAGGTAAGACTTCGCAGTTTGTGTTAACATATTCATTAGAAAATGTTTGAACATTGTGGTGAATAACATGCACTTCTTCATTGTTGTTTCTTATATAACACATATGCATTGTCGGTTTATCCTTTTCAACCTAAGCTAACGGACAAAGTGGTGTTTAGTTAGCAACTTTAGCAGAGAGTCGGTGCAACACCCAGACCTCAATCCTTAGTCATCCGCTACTTTAAACATATCAATGTCATCTGAAATGCCAGTGACTATAAACTAAAACACATTTAATTGAATGTAGATGAACTATTTGTTGGTAAAATTAAAGAGAAATCTTAACTGGTTCATTCCTAATGGCGGCGGCCTGTTCGGCGCCGTTTTCTTTTCCTTTTCTTTTTTTTTTAACAAGTGTCTCTCAATGATGAGAATTTCACAGACCTGTCCTGAATGACTGTGATTGTACTTTTATTATTCTGACGGGAGACACTTTTAAATGTTTTATTTTACCGACCTTTCCGGTCTCGGGCCTGTGCACGCAGCGTGCAGCGGTCACGTGCTGGCCCCGCCGTGGTCACCATGGTCACCGGTCTGTTGGCTGCAGCCTGCTAACGCTGTATCTCTGCTCCTCTCTCTGCAGATGGCGGGAGACCAAGAAGCTCCGTGCAGCACAGGTACTTTCTGCCCCATGTTCATGTTTTTAGATACAGGACAATGCTGCATTAGTGACTAGCATGGATATCAAGCCTCGTGCTACAGTGATGTCCTATTGAACTCTCTCACTGATCACTTTGAGGAAAACTTTATTCACTCACTGAGTAGCATGAAGCTGCTATCTCTAGTCGGCACGTTTGAAGCTGCCTTTACTGAAGTGATGAAATGCTCAGTGTATTTTTTTCTCTATTCTGTTTTCAGGTTTGGTGAACGATGCCCGACCACATGCACAAGGTAATGTGATTTCCAGATGAGTGTGTAGTTGCTCTGTGACTGTTCAGGAGCCCAGTGTGCTGCTGTGATGATTCCTGAACTCTCTCTTACTGAATCAGCTTTGAAGATACTTCTTTACCAGATTCTGAGTAGCACATGGGCTCCAGCATCCAAACTTTAGCTATAGTGATATAGGCAGGCTGTACGAAGGCCAAAAATTCACCAGTAATTGCCTCCTTTACTCAGTTTTAAGCTCTTCAACCTTGCCACTTTTTCATGGCTAACCTCTGGTTTATTCCGTAGGTTGGTCTCCAGCCTTCGTTCACTCATGCCAAAGCAGATGCAAAGTGCACTGAGGTGAGTGGAAGACTTTTGTTGTAGACCTAATGTAGTGTTTGGGGTGTAAGCATGATGATCACCAATAAAAGACAAGCATATGCCTGACTCCAGTGATGTCAACCTTTAATCTGATCACCCCTAGTTGAAGTAATAGAAAAGCTGACTCTGTGATCATGTCACTAACTGGGTGTATTTCTGTGTGTTAGGTGATGACTCGACTGTTTTAAAGGATGCTCAAGACATCTCAACAATGTACTGGTAAGTCTTTACTCAGTGCATTTCTTCCTGGTTTGGCCCCTTTCCACTAGCACGGCTTGACTAGTTTTATTTTATTCCATTCCACTAGCCCATAGTATCTGAGTAACAAGCAACAGTACAAAATGTGATTGGCCAGAGCGTAGTCACTGGAGCGTTGCGAGCGCAACATCCAACACAAGAATCAAACCCACAAAATTTAAAAACACCGGCAGCAGTGACCATTGATCTGTACTGAGACTGGTCTTTCACCTGAGTTGATGACTCCTCTAGACAGTGAGTTTGGAGCTGATAGGATTGGGGGGGAAAGGGAGCGAGAAGATGCAGTGCTGTAATTTGACGAGGAGGTTCTTGGCTGAAATGGACCTGAACCAAGTCAAGCCGAGTTGGGCTGTCACTGTGTAGTGGAAAAGGGCCATTATGTTATTTGGGGTGTAAACATGATGATTACCAATAAAAGACAAGCATATGCCTGAATCCAGTGATGTCAACCTTTAATCTGATTACCTAGGTTGAAGTAATAGAAAAGCTGACTCTGTGACCATGTCATTAACCTGGTGTGTTTCTGTTTGTTAGGTGATGATGCAGCATTTTAGAGGATGCTCCAATGACATCTCAACAATGTACCAGTAAGTCTTTCTAAGTTTTAGTCATCATCCTCATCTGAAATGCCTTTCCTTCTCTTTGTAAATTCATCACTTTCATAAAATGTTCCGTTAGACTTGATCAGACTCATTAGCTCACCTCCTCAAGGCATTTCTTCCTGTTTGAAAGGATGACATGGGTTAGCACCCATTAAACACCTGGACGACTAATGTCACATGGCAGTTTGTCACCAAAGCCCTGATCAAACACTGACTGTAGAACAGACCTGAAAGGGTCCTGGTTGAACTTGACTGAAGAGCATCTCTCTCTCCTGCAGGGCCTCGAGTTGACGCCTGGAAGAGGAAACATCACTCTGGAGCCTCATGGTACTTTTCCGTTCTCTTGTCCTATCAGTTTTAAGCATTGGACTACATGTCCTTTTTTCCAATGCAGTTTCAATGATGATGATACTTAGCTCACTTTGAACCGATGTGAAACGACACGAACAACTGAGAAACTGCATTGATGACCTTTAACTTCAATTATACATCAATATGATGCTTTATCAATTAACTGATCTGGAAACAGTAGGGCTTCATGTGTTAAATTTTGTCCTGTCTCACAGGTGACTCACTGATGGCTTCAGCAACATGATGATGGCAGCACTCGGTTATTAAAAGGTAAGACTTTTCACAACTAAAACGCCACTAGTAGCTCTTACTCCCAGACCTGCTGAACATGATGAGATATATTTGGAATCTCGTTCGTCTGAAATCCTGTTGAGAAATGGAATCTCTGATATCTACTGGTCGACGGCTGATTTAAGCCTTGTGACCGTTTTGTGCTTGGAGCTCATAGTATCTTGTCTGTTACAGGCGCTTCCTGTTGGATGACGCCCTCGTCTTCTCTCCAGAGCTGTCAGTCCAGGTGAGTCCGTCAGGCGTTTACACCTGCCAGTTATATCTGGAATTGGACAAATATCCATGTAGACATTATATACATGATCACAACACCTTGAACAAGTGTTCATGGAGCACCTGGCTATTAAAAAAGACTATGGTCCTAGTATTTTAGTCTCTCTGTACAAAATTGGGCAGTTTTCAACAAACCGTTTCCTTCATGATGACACCCGCACACGTCTTACGCCTTGTGCAATTGCCAGAACCTGAAAAGGTGAACCCACTGGTGTTGCCTTGGCAATAAGGGGAAGACCCGTTGGGGTTACCAACAGTCTGAATGGAAACGAGCTCTACACATACAAAATCCTGTGTAGTTTTTCTGTTATTTGATCCAGAAGATGCACAAACCAGCCAGATGTAGGATGAGACTTGTTCAGTTGTAACTGAAGGTAACGATTGAAGTATCATGGGTGAAGTTTAACAGAAGTTTCTCTTCTCCTCAGGTCGGATGACGTCACTTGGCTGGAGAAGGAGATTCAAACCTGAGTTAAGGTGTGTATCTGGGTGATGCAGTCGCTGATTAAAGCTGACATGATGAGTTACTTATTACCGCCCCAGTCTGAGAATTCATGACTGATTGGTATCCCCTCTGATCATAAGACTAAAAGGTTAAGATTCCCTGTGTTAGTCTCTTTGTATTAAAGTGTTTTCATGTTTCAGGTCATCAGGATAAACCTACCTGGAGCCCTGGCTGCTGCTCCAACACGTGGTAAGAGTTCAGCTATAAAGTTAAATGTTGAAGTGATGAGTTACTTATTACCGCCCCAGTCTGAGAATTCATGACTGATTGGTATCCCCTCTGATCACACAATGCAAATTCACTAATGAAAATGGAAGGCAGACCCATCTAAATACCCTTTGTATTAAAGTATATTCTTCTGCCTCTTGCAGGTTTGGAGATGCTGGCTGACTGTCTGACTCTGACACCTGGGCCTGTGCTGCTGACTGATGATGAACAGGTAAATGAGCAGATTTATCTAGTTGGTGTTTAAAACCATGTCCCAACTCGGTGTGAGAGCTGAAGTGATGAGTTACTTATTACCGCCCCAGTCTGAGAATTCATGACTGATTGGTATCACCTCTGATCATAAGACTAAAAGGTTAAGATTCACTGTGTTAGTCTCTTTGTATTAAAGTGTTTTCATGTTTCAGGTCATCAGGATAAACCTACCTGGAGCCCTGGCTGCTGCTCCAACACATGTAAGAGTACAGCTATAAAGTTAAATGTTGAAGTGATGAGTTACTCATTACCGCCCCAGTCTGAGAATTCATGACTGATTGGTATCCCCTCTGATCAAAACTAAAACGCATTAGTTCACACATTGTAAAGCTTGTTGGTTTTGTTTTTTCCTGGAGGCTAATTGTCTGTATCTTACTTTTCAGAGTTGGGACAGAACCTGGACACTGGATTCTCCAAGATTGCTACAGCTTCTCTACTAAAGATTAAACACTTGTGAAATGAAAATGTGTCAACTGACTGAGCCATTTCAAATAAAGAAACCAATTTAAGTTACAGTTCATTGTGTGGTAGGAATTTGTACTGTCTCACAGATCTTGGGTTTTTGGGAAGCAAATTTTTTACACTCTGCACCAGTGAAGCAAAAACTAGTGAGTTGAAGTTGAACTTAGAGCTATCACTTAACAAACATTTAAAACTGGAGCTCATGAGTAACCTTTGCCTAAAGGCAAATTATAATTGTCACTCAATAATCCAGACTCATGTTAAAATAGCATTTGTGATGGGAGCTGTAACTAGTCATCAGATTTACTGTGTGGTTCATAAATGATGAGCTGTTAGCAAAAGTGGATGTAATGAATTTAATAAACCTCAGTAAAAGCAACAGATTTAAGCTTTACAATTTATTAGAAAACATTACTATACATCACATAGTGTAATCAAGTTCTCACTGTACCACTCTCACTTCATGTACTGATCAACTGCTGCATGAACATAAAATGAGAAAATCAGGTGAGATACAGGCAGCAGTTGAGGGGACAGAAAACAATTTAGATGTTAATATCTCTGATCCTGGAGTCATGTCAGAGCTCCGCAGACATGAGGCGGCTGTGTTTTGTTGCTATAAATCAGGCAGTCAAACACACACACGCTCAGTCTGCAGTGAAGATCCTTGCAGCGATATCGTCTAAAAGCCAGTCCACTCCAGCTAACAGGTTCTCTCCTGTTACTGCGCTGCAGCCAATGATGCACCAGTGATGACTTTTAATCTCATCCAGCCCCATCGCCTGCAGGAACAAAAAGATAGTGATGTACAACTTCTGGATAATGAGTGTAATACATGACAAAGAATTTTGATAGAGCTTTAATGAGGCTGGAATCCATTAGTATATTAGTGAAAAACGTGAGTGTAGTCTCACCTCTCGTATGGCCTCTTTGGACAGGGCTCCTGGTAAGTCCTGTTTGTTGGCAAAAACCAGAAGTGTTGCACCAGCTAACCTCTGCAGGGGGGAGAGGACAAACAAGAGCTTGATACCAGGCACGTTGCACATAAATAACTAATGATGTGTGCTAAGAGCTTCCTTTCACTTCTTCAATACTGCCCTGTTTGGACTGCACACTGATTTCTGAGCAATATCAGTGGTCAAATTCAACTCAGGGTCCAGTGTGTTACACTAAAACGGACTATCTACAGCTATCCGTTATGTTGTCAGCTGCTATGACAGACCAGACCAGTCAGTGTCACTTCATCTTGTTAGTGTGCAAACACCACATCACTGACTGACCAGTTAAACCATCAGACCACTGTTTCAAGTTTCAACAAACCCACTAATGCTCGAAAAGATACTGCTCAGTTATACGTCTACACAGAGAGGACAATCCAAACCAAAGAGACAGAATTAGAGCAGGAAACGAGACCCTTTTGAGGAAATCAATTCAGTGGCATGTATAGCGAACCCTGTTCTGAAAGCGGTGTGTGTTCTCCAGTGTACCTCCTCCAGCAGCAGTGCACTGAGCTCCTGCCTGCAGTCCTCCAGTCTGAGTCTGTCCGCACTGTCCACCACCCACACCAGGCCGTCTGTGCTCTCAAAGTAGTTCCTCCAGTAGGACCGCAGAGACTTCTGACCCCCTACATCCCAGATATTCAATTTAAACCTAGAGAACATGCAGATTGTAGGGTAAAAATACAGTTAGTAATGCACCCTGGCTATAAAACATACAGGAATGCTTTACCATGGAAAAACAAGGGGTCCTTTCAAAAAGGAACAATTATCCTAACAGCTGATTCTCTGCCAGATAAGTAAATGTTTAAATTCTTCTTCAGTGTGTCTGTGTGAGTCAAACAAACCAGTTTGACACTAGTTTTTGTCTTTGTTACCTTATATTAAATTGACAATTTTTGAAAGCATCATAACTTTACATGTTTCTGTTTCAGTACTGTATGTTTAGGGAGTTTGTGATCGACAAATAGAAAATTATGATTGCCACCAGTCAGGGGCGTGTTCAGGAAGTGGTCTTGGGTGACACGGGCCACCCATAGAATCTGACTGGCCACCCCAAAATATGATGGGCTATATGCCAGAGGCGATTTATACATTGTTTTATACTGGCTTTTGTCAAGTAATTATTTTTTTTCAAGAATAAAATATTGAGGTTTTCTATCACAACTGTATGTTGCCACTCCTGTATTTTGACTAGGTCTAGTTTTTCTTGCAGTGTTAGTAATTGAAGTAGATGTGGGTTTCGCAGGTAAAACTGGGTATGACCAAAACCTGTGTGGGTGTGTGTTTGCGTGTACATGTGCATACATGAGTATGTAATGTGTGCGTGCAGGCACTCATGCTCAGGCTTCATGCCACCCCACCATAAGTCAGTGCCCCACTTGGGCCACCCCTATCAAAAATGTGTGGACACGCCCCTGCCCCTATTGTTTTAAAACTGCACCAATACTTAGGAAAATGTGTTTATGCGGCAGGAATTTTAATGAGTCACATGATCACTGTATGACTACCACCTGTCTAAACTAACCCTTGTGTATTTGTGTGTGTGTGTGTGTGTGTGTGTGTGTGTGTGTGTGTGTGTGTGTGTGTGTGTGTGTGTGTGTGTGTGTGTGTGTGTGTATGTGTGTGTGTGTGTGTGTGTGTGTGTGTGTGTGTGTGTGTTACCCTCTGTGCTCCAGTGTTTTGATGTTGAAGCCCAGGGTTGGGGAGATGGTGCTGATGTCTTCTCCGTTAAACTTCTTCAGGATGGTCGTCTTCCCCGCGTTGTCCAGACCCCTGCACCAGCCAGGTTAAAGAACACACTCACCTGACTGAAACTGTGTGTGTGTCTGCTGTATGACTGTTCATACTGAGTCTGACTCATGCTACGAGCTGTCTCAGTGCTGCGTAGCTAGCAAGGCAGCGTGATACAGCACCAAGTAAAACAACAGACTCAACAACAATAAAGCTAACTATTAACTCAATATAATCGGGCACAATACAACCGGGTGCTACTCGTGGTTTTTATGTTATTCACAAAAACGAAGCTGTAATAACGTTAGTGCATGAATGCTATGTTGCTGTCAGCTAAGCTAACGGTAAACTGTTAGAGAGGATACAGCATCAGGAGCCTCATCTCCCGCTCCTTCTGCTTCAGCTTCTTCAAAATCGTCATCAGACCCATCGCGGCGCTGTCTCACTCCGCTGCTGTTATGATAACAAATAGATATATATTAACTTACTGTTTATGGTTTAATATGAAAGAAAAGTAGCATCTATAAGCGGCATTGCGGAGTAGGAAGCGATTGTAGTTCCAGTCCCGCCTCACCAAGAAACCGATTGGTCCATTTGGGGAGGGGTGTGGCCGCTACGGAGGCCTGTGTGTTTCTTTGGCGCCCCCCTCTGTGTACTGTAGGAATTACAGACTAAACATGTCCACATTTTGTCACGTTACAACCACAAGTTTAAATGTATTTTATTGGGATTTTATGTGATAGATCAACACAAAGTAGCACATAATTGTGACGTGGAAGGAAAATGATACATGGTGTTCAAGATTTTTTACAAATAAAAATCTGAAAAGTGTGCCATGCATATGTATTCAGCCCCCTGAGTAAATACTTTGTTGAACCACCTTTCACTGCAGTTACAGCTGGGTATGTCCTGGCTTTTTCCAGCTTTGCATGTCTATAGACTGCAAAATTTCCCCATTCTTCTTTGCAAAATTGCTCTAGTTCAGTCAGATTGGATGGAGAGCACCTGTGAACAGCAATTTTCAAAACATAAGGTCTGCACACCAGAAGTAGCTCCAAAGCTTATTTTTATCATCACCTCATGTGACATATCAGGTACACAGCCATTCTTCAGACATGCACCCAGCTCTTATACTGTATCTTTTTTGGGATGTGCGTGCTGTATATACAGTTTTTCAACAGCAACTTTCAGGTCTTGCCATGGATTCTTACTCTGATGTAGGTTTGGATCTAAACCAGTCCATTGGCTGTGTGTTTAGGGTGGTTGTCCTGCTGGATGGTGAACCGTCCCAGTCTCAAGTCTTTTGCTGCCTCTAACAGCTTTCCCTCCAGGATTGCCCTGTATTTAGCTCCATCCATCTTCCAATCAACTCTGAGCAGCTTCCTGTCCCTGCTGAAGAACAGCATCCCCACAGCATGATGCTGCCACCACCACTGTGTTTCACGGTGGGGATGGTGTGTTCAGGTTCATGTGCAATGGTTTCTGCCACACATAGCGCTTTGCATGTAGGCCAAAAAGTTAAACCTATTGTTTTCCTTCCACTTCACAATTATGCACTACTTTGTGTTGGTCTATCACAAAAAACTCCACTAAAAAACATTTAAGTTTGTTGTAACGTGACAAAATGTGGAAAAGTTCAAGGGATGTGAATACTTTTGCAAAGCACTGTATATCTGCAGACTGGTCTTGTCTTTACTTTTCCAGTACTACAGCCCAAGTTATTTATTTGATTGTAAAATCCAACACGGTAAAATCTATATAGTTAGGCCTGATGGTGTGGGTGTGGGTGTGCGCGCATGCACTCATCTAGTAACGTGGCTGTACGCCCGTCATTATATCTTGCACTATGGCCTGCTGTGAATCGGTTGCTACACTGCTGTGTCTGTCAGAACTTGTCTTCATAAATGTTCAGACTAATGTGTTTTCAAAAAGAAAAACTTAGTAGAAGAAGGATCGAATTTTAAGATGGTTTTAATGAAACAGAAAACATTCCATACAGGCAAGATGGATGTAAGAAGTTAATTATCAACCTTGGAAGAGGTAGACTGACAAAACCATACAGTGTTAAGCCTCTGGGTAAAAATCCATGAGACACACAATTCATTCAAGAAACTTTAAATAAATAAATAAATTCATATTCCATTTCATAGTGTTACAGAGTCCAGAAAGACTGCCAGTTCACCAGTGACACAGTATGCTGAAATGACACGTAGACAGGATATTGACTAGGAGAGTTCCCCTGAACCCCCCTGCTGCGGTTCAGATCTCCATTGCCTTCTTACCACGTTCACCATTCACGCTATAACGGATTTTCACTTTTTTCCCCTTACATTTCAGTTAAAAAACTGGAAATAAGACTCATACCTAAAACTGCAGGTTCTCCATTGTGGTACAGCAGTGAACTTTGCCTGGTGTAAATACGTGCATGAAATGGTGGTATGTACAAGAGTACGTTAACAAGATGTGCAATAACAATTTCTCTCATCCGCCTTTTACACACCCAAGCATGGCTAATTTCCTCTAAGAAATCTTGTTATGAATATCACCCCTGGTTGAAAAGAAATGTGAAAGCATATCAACCTTTGAGAAACTGGCAACAATAAGATAAGGTGAGGTAAGGGAAAATAAGGGGGAAATTTAGATTACAGCCAGTAGTTCACGTGACAAATAATAAAAGTGCCAATAAAAAGGTCAAATGAATATACTCCTAAATTATACACACAAGACAGGACACATCGTACAGCATACAAGGTCAAAGCAAAGCCACACAATACAATGACCTGATGTCAGTGCTTGTTAAGAGCCACTATGGCAGACTGGACAAAGGACAGTCATATTATAAATGGGAGACAACGTGCTCAACTCACATGAACAAAAACAAAAACTGGGTGCTGAATTTCTAATGAGGCATAAAGTTGAAAAAATGTAAAAAATAAAAATAAAATAAAAAACAGCACTCCAAGTTTAATGATTTATTTGGCACACAGCACAGAGTTTCAGGTCTAGCTAGACTCAAAATGTCTGTGTGGCAAATGCATCCTGCAGTGCTGTTTCTTACATTTTTTAAACAGTAGCCTAATATCTGACACCAAATCTGTTGATAATTCTTTTGTTCCTGGCTAAAAGATGTATCTTGCTGTGGTGGTCAACTCCCCAGGTCCCTACAACAGTCGACATGTGGATCACAGATTTCTGCTCTTATTCCTCTCGAAAAGTTGACTCATGACCTTAATCACAAATGGGACAAGTTTGGAGGATCTGGGAACCACTGCACTCCTTCTTACAGAAGCTTTAACTCAGCATCTGTCCCTGGAAGATGAGGACTGCCAGTTTTTTCTTTCATTTATTCCATGTACGTGCTCTTCGTTTACCTGTCAACTGTCGTCTTTTTTAATTTACTTATTTATTTACTTATTCACTTTATGCACAAGCGCAGCCCTCACTGTTGGTTTGGGGTGGGTTTTCTTTTTTCTTTTCTTTTCTTTTTCTCTTTTTGATGTTCTGTTGTGTCTTGTTTTGTTCTGTTCCAATGTTTGTACTTATAAAACTGAAAAACCAATAAAAAGAGTATTATAAAAAAAACAAAAAAAAAAACAGTAATATCTAATATAAGAAAAATGGCAGTTTTACCACTGTATCTTGATTAGTTTTAGAAGCTCTCAGCAAAAGTAATGTTCATTTTGATGGTCAATAGGTATGACAGGTTCCATCATGATGCAGAATGGTATCTTATTTTAACTCAGCCAGGACAGGTTCCTTCTTGTCTGAGCCTAGAGACAGATTACCTTACATTTACTGGAAGCATAGGTAGGCCAGTACCAGCTACACAGCAGGGTGCAATCTTTACAATGTGGGCTATTCTTTTTGTTTTGTTTTGCTTTTGTCATCCTAGACAAAAAATAAACTCATGCATCCTCAGCTGAGGAACAGTTGAGTGTTCATGATATCACTTCCTGCTGGGAACTGGTAGAAGCTGTTGGCTGCTTTCTGGGGGCTTGGCCACCAGATTCCTGGCAAAGACATTCTAAAAATTCCCTGCACGTGAAAAGGGGCGCCCCGGCAGTCCTAATATGGTCATCACACCAGAGCCCTTCCTGTCCCCAAACCCACTAATTTATCGTGATGCCTTCAAGATCCTCGGGAAATATTCCATTAGGATTCATATTTTAGTCGACCTGACTTTTACATCTGGACATGTCGCTGTTAATACTAATGTAATAACGCAGAGGAGTGTTGGGTCGTTTGAAAAAAGGAAAAGAAAAGAAAAAGGCACAGTTCTTGTTTTACGACACATGGTTCAGTGGTTAAATGAACATACCGCCCCTGAATACATCACAGCCACCACCTCTAACTCTCAACGGGTCAGTTTAAAATAAAGAGAAACTGAAAGCAACCCTGGCATCATGTTGCATCACCGGCTGCTCATGCCAAACCTCCCGCTCGCTCTCATAAGCCCGCAGACACAGCGACTTGGAGCTTCACTTCACCAAACACAGTAACACAACCACACACACCAAGTAGTCAGTCATCATCACCAGGCATCCGTGTGCATGTCCAGCAGCAGCCTACTACTACTACTACATCCCCGATGTCCTTCACCCTGGGTCGTGTAGAGTTCAACCAGAGCTGAACGTCAGTGGCTTTCAGCTGCTTTGCGATGCACGGATGATCTGATCTGATCTGATCTGATCTGATCTGATCTGATCTGGGCTGCGTGAAGACTTGATCCAGCCGGACGCAGGTGGGGAAGAGATGTCCCCGTTATACATGGACATGGACACCGGGTACGATGACAACAGCCTCGGTTCCTTGTCAGCAGAGGACTGCAACAGCAACACGGCTGGATCGGTAAGTCCTCCTCCTCTTTACATCCATCCACTCAGTAGCCTATAGCCGCCTTATAAGAATCATCTCAGCCTTGATGGATATTAATGTTAAAAACTTGGCAATTTAACAAACTGATTGTAGCCTAGTTTGATTTATTTTGTTGATCCTGTTTTTTATAAAGAGCATAATAAAAAAATACCATAATAAATAAAGCTATTATCAGAATTGACTACATCTAAAGTCTAAAGTACAGAGCACCACAGACACACACTGAATCCCTGTAATATTAGTGGGTTTCCATTAGGAATCAGTCAGTATACATACTGTTATATTAAAGTGGATCTAACATCACTAACATTTAACAGGACTGATTTCACACCTATAATTGTATTTTAATGTTTTCCTATACTACACACTGTAGGACCATTTATCACCACTTATCTTATCAGACTTTCAACCCTTTCTTTTGGTTTTCTTTTGTTGGTCATAATAGGTTGATGTAACTTTTTTGGCAACACAAAAAATATGATTTCAATTATCCTGCTGAGAGGGATGGGCCTTTAATTTGGTGACAAAGCTCCTGTTCCTATTGGGAGTGAACACATTTTGTCCCTCTGGTTCCATTTATTTGATGAAGAAATAAAAAAAAAGACACACACATTTGTGAGAGAGCAGCTTGAAAGTCTCATAACCTTTACAGGAACCTTGTCAGGAAAATGATCATTTAAAATCACATCTGTCAACTTGATTTCGCCTCGGAAACGTGGCTCCTAAATTAAACATCACGCGCTGCAACTTCCTCTCAATCCAAGTCCAGGGCTGTTACTTGTTTACTTATCTTCTTGAAATTAAGAGACCACATGAGAGACACACACAGGTTTGTCTCATGACCTTATGAACCGAGAATCTTTTTTTTTAAAAAAGATTACACAATAATAAAAAGTCAGTGGTTTTTGGCTTGAGTAAAGATGTACTCTCTGAGGAGAAGCATGCACTTCAAAGTCACACGCAAAGTGTGAAGCGTAGGGGCACCGAGTAGCGCAGTGGGTTAAGCAGGCACCCCATATATTGAGGCTATAGTCCTCGTGCAGGTGGCCCCGGTTTGAATCCTGCATCGGACAGCCCTTTGCTCTGTGTCATTCCCCCTTTCTCTGCCTCTCAACTGTACTGTTAAATAAAGGCATGAAAAAGCCCCAAAAATATACTTAAAAAAAAGAAGTGTGAAGCATAATGATTGTGTACGTTGATCTCTACAGGAGAGAGAAGGCGAGGGGGGGCAGCCGGTGAGAGGCACCGGGAGGAAAAGACGAGAGAAGAACAGAGACGCGGCGAGGAAGACCCGCCGTAAGCAAACAGAGAGAGCCGACCTGCTGCATGAGGTTTGAAACATGACATTCTGATTCTCTCTCTTTCCTTTTCCCCACACCGTCCTCCTGTGGCTGCCACTTTCTATTTGCCCCTCTGTTACACACACACAAAGGCTGTGTGACCGTGTGTGTGTGTGTGTCTTGTGTAATCTGGCAGCATGCTCCAGGCCGTTTCTTGTAAATAGTCTGCTTTAGCAGAAGGGCTATCACGCCCTCTGCTCTGCCCTCCCACATTCACACACACACACACTCACTCACACCCACACGCCCACATGTCACATACACATGCACGCACATACATGTAGCCTACATACACACAACCCCACACAATTGTAGCCTGTCTTTGTCGTTTCTTTCCCCCCAGGGGCAAATTCCACAGATGTTTTTTCCAACGGTACACACACACACACACACACACACACACACAGGGGACTGGATGTGATGTAACAATAGTTCTCGGGGAAAACTATCTCAGACATTTCCCTACTAAATGCCATCATCTTTCTGGCACTTGTTTAAAGGATTTCTTCACTGTCAGAAATGACTTACTAATAAGACTTGTGTAAATGTAGTAACACATCAAGACATCCCTCCCATCTAAGAAACAGTCCAACACCCTGCCTAGACACACAACTTACCTTTTGACTTAAGTTTAAGTACAAATTAAACACTTTCCTCTTTTTATTTTATTAGTGAGACAGGTACAGTTTGTTAACTTTGTGCGTCTCCCACTGTTTCTTCTCTTTATGCTGAGCTCACCGACTTCCCACTCATTACTGGAGGCTGGGGTCTTTATCGATTATTGATTAGCATATTAAAAAATTCCTGTCTGATGCGTTTTGGTGCGTATTAGCTTTGTGGTGTCCCCCACACATCCACACATCACACATCAACACAACCCGTGATTTACTTTCAGGTTAGGGATTACGTGTACAGTAGACACACACCCATAAAACTGGCTCCTGTTGATGTGGCTGAAGCCGTTTCTCTTTGACACCGATAAAACTTGGCCCTTATCTTCCTCATGCAACCTGTTCCACCTTTCAGCAGTGACTCAGAGTGTGAGAGGGTGCGTGTCCTCTTGTCAGAGGGAATCCAGACTTTCACTTTCTCTTTGTTCTCGTCTCAGTTCTCCTCTGTGTGTGTGTGTGTGTGTGTGTGTGTCTGTCCGTCCGTCAGGTTCGTTTTGAAGACTCATCTCTGCCACGTTTGACTTGACCAGAAGTTCAAACTCTGTGTCAGCACTAGTCCACGCTTTAAAAACTGTCAGCACATGAGCAGCTCGGACCGTGACTGATGGAGTTTGACCTAAAGCAGAAACTGAATTATACTGAGGAAAAGACATAATACCGAGAAACACATAATAATGAGAACACACTCATTTGTACACTTGTGGTCACTGATGCTTACTTTTAGTTTGACCACATTTGAATTGTATGACACTAATTCATTTCTGCAATGTTCAACAGTGAATCAACACATTTTGCTCTCCCCTTCCTCTCCTTTCATGCTGAACTTGCACTGCTGTCACTTAAGAGTAATATTTCAGTTCTCCTTTGTGGTTCTGACTCTGGCCACATCTTATCCCCCTCACAGCTGCACTTTCTATTACAGTCCTGGAGGAGACCCTCGAAGAATTGTGTCATTATTGCCTGTAGACCGTAGTCTTTTTATTACAGCGGTCGGCCTGCTGGTGTGATATTATGTGTGTGGGACGTGATTGAATTGACTATTCGTCTTTTGATGTATGTTGTTAATCTTTTTTTTATGGCTGATGAGTGCCACCCTCTGAGGGATAATAGAGATGTACCAGACTCAGCTTGACATTTACTGTTTGTTTTTCCACTTATGTTCACCTCTTATGTTCTTGTTTTTTTCTCCTTTTCTACCCCTTTATCTGTTCCTGTCTTTTCTTCTACCCTTCTCTCAATAGGAGCTCCAGGCTCTCGAGCGGACAAACTCGGCTCTTCAAAAGGAGATCACGGGATTGAAAAAAGAACTCCAGCACTACACGACGACTCTTGCGCATCATGAACCTTATTGCCTCCACAGAGCCTCTGTTTCCAGCTCCAGCTCTGCTTCGGCCCCCCCCTCAGCCAAGAGTCGGACCAGCTCCAGCCCTCCTAAAGTCGCTCCTCGGACCTCAAGCTCCAGTCTGGCTGCTGCTCCTTCAGTCTCTACCTCCTTCGCCTCCGGCCTCGGTCTTCAAACCCTCGAGTCTGTTGTTGAGAATCCTCATCGGTCGTCCTCAGCGTTACCTTCGTCCTCTGGTTCTCCTGCTGAGCTTGTAAGCCCCTCCTCCTGCTCCTCCTCCTCCTCCTCCTCCTCCTCCTCCAGCCCTGTGACTGTTCCGTACTCGGTCTCGTTTTCCGCTCTCCCAGCTCCCCACTCCCTGTTTAGCAAAGAGCCTCCGCCCGCCTCCCTGTTGACAAATGTTACACCTGTCTGCACCAGCCGTGTTTCAACCCGTAACTTCTCAAGTGCCCTCACCACAGCTGGTCCACCGGGGCAAAACACCCACACACACACCCACAAAGCCTCTTCAGTGGCAGCAAATGCACGTTTCAGTGCTCTTCGTTCTGACACACTTGAGTTTCTAACTGCGTCATGTGGTGTGGTGCCCCCTTACTCCCATGGAGGAAATGAAATTCCTCTGGCGCAAGGTTATCCCCTGAATGTGCCCCAGCTTCATCCAGGTCAATACAATGGAATTCCAAACAGTTTAAATGTACTGTCTCCATCGACTCCTCCAGATCCTGCTTTTCAGTCCTTCACGGTTCCACCTCAGGTGAACTTGCAGCCGACTCCTCCCCCCTTTGCTTTGAAGCCAAATTTCAAACAACAAATGGCAGCCAATCCTGCGCCCATGCTCTCCCTCCTCACTGTCCCCAGTCCTCTGAACATCACTTACACTACCTCCAACAGCAGCGACAGGCTCGTCTGTCAACCTGCGCCCTCACAGCCTCCGTCAGCTGATCCCACCAATGACCTGTCCCTTTCCGAGCTCCTGGAGGTCAATGATTGGATCCTGAGCGCGGCTGGTGATCTGTAGCACTACATACATGCCGCATGGCAAAGGAGGAGCAGTGTTTTTGTATTAAAGTGGTCGTTTAATTCATATGTTTTTAGCTTAACTGATTCGTGCTGGTTTCATTTTCAGTCTTCATTCAAAGGAACTTGTTTAGCTTGTTGGACCTCAAAATATAATGCAGACCAGCTACAGCAACTACTTCAGAATGCATGTTTTTTCAGACAGATGTTAGCGTCTGACATCCAGCTGGTACTTTTTCATGGAAAACTGGCATCAGAAAATGAACCAAACGCCAAACCAATGTCTGGTCTGTTGCCTGTAGTCAACTTTCCTTTTTGCTTCTTCTTAAAGGGATACTACAGTGATTCAATATTAGACTTTTATAATGATTAGAAACAGAACAACGGCCACAATTTAAGCAGCAGATGCTCTGGCATCTAGTTCCTAGGCTATGGAGGTTTTATCTGAACCTACCATGTCTTATAAAATAAACCATATTTTTCAAACCTTATAGCTTCAGTTTGTAACACGGGCTTTTAGGTGTAAATTTGAACCAACCAAGCCTCCGACGTCACCAAAGACATTATACAACTGTTTCCACAGACGGAGAAACAGTCCCTGTGACTGGTAAACTGACGTCTTTGTGTGAAATCCGCGGAGTTTCCCTTTCAGAAAAGCAAAGACTACCGTAAAAATTAAACTAGAGTGGAGTGACATATTTGTTTTTACTTTCCTGCAGCTGCTTAAACCTCTCACTTTTCTGGACGATGGACCAAGACTCTTACTGAGAGTTACTGAGCAACTTTTGAGTGTCATTCTGGTTGCAATGTGACCAAAGTAAAATTTTTCACACTTTTCAATATGTGAAAAAACACTCAGTTATACATAGTCAGTTATTCCTGATTAGGTGACTCAGCTACTGAAAATGTGACTCGTAATTAATTTTAGATGGGGCGGAGTGAGCACTTCCTTGCTACTTCATGGAAATGTCTTCAGAGGAAATTTCTATCGCTGCTTGGAGCTGCAGTGTGGACATACAACAGTGCCAAAGAAAACTAACAGCCTGCACATTGGCTGAATGTTACAGTCATCATGATTTAATTACTTCTCCTTTTTTTTTACCATGTGGAAAATACACAACCAAACACACTTGCAGTTCACCATGTTATGCTGCTACTGATTACGTATCAATGGCAATATTTGAATCCAAGAAAGGATGAAAGTCTGTCAACCTGCTCTTTTTTCATATTATCATATTTAGTATTTATTTGTTTTATCTGCTATCAAAATGCATATTCTCATCCACATCAAGGAAGGGAACTAAATAACCACAAAGAATCCCACAGTAAAAGATCACATCACAAATTTTGGACTTGTAATAATGTTGATTAGCACCGGTCTGTTTTACAGACAGAGCTGTTTCCACAGGCAGCACAGCGCCGTCCGGCCTGTACTGGTCTGTGAGGGACAAAGTAAACAGCAACATGAGGGGAGCAGGTTGTCAGGGGCAGCTTCATTAGGCATCATGATGCTGATCAGGGTTATTGAGTGATACACAGGTCTGGTCCACCAACATCCTCACTCCTGAGAGTCTGAACCCATGATGATAGTGATAAATGATAAACTGTTGTATAATTTGTAATTATCTCATTGTGTCACATGAAAGAAATTGAATCATTTTTCTGTTTCACTCCCTGTAAATGATGATAATAGGACAAATAGACTGCTATAGGAACTGTTATAACTATTGCAATAGGAAATGGATTTTAAGTTTTCTTTTCTTAGCCAGGCTTAAGCACTGTGATTGCATTAATTATGACAAATTTGGTTTTCCAAATGATTATGTGATTATTCTTGCTGTATCTCTCTATAGTTATTCAGCAACCATAGGAGAAAGAAGCTTATGAGTGAGACTTTATGAGTGTGTTTGAGTGTTGTCGCCATTTTGTATTTATCATGCATAAGATTAATATATTTATGCTACAATAGTGATTGGAATAAAGAAGTTAATTTTGAAATAAATGTTTTGTTAAACCTTTTTCATTTGCTCAGTTCTGTAGTATGCTTTATATCACATGCACTCATCACCAGTTAAAGACTAAACACTGAATGAAATTCATTGAATTTGTTAGCAATAAAACACATCTGATCAGTTCAATACACTTAAGTTTTGCTGTGACAGCTTCATTTAATCTGGTCTGGTCATTATAGTTGCTAATGTTAGCAAACTTTAGATATAATTAGATGTTGTTGCTGATTTTAGCTGACAACTCGACAATGGTTACAGCTCATTTTAACAGTTTGTGGACTGTTAGAATAATATTACAATATTTATTTCAACAACTAGGCCACAGTGATGGACTGTTGTGTGATGTGTGATTTTGAGGATAAATTTGCCCTATACTTTGTTTACTTTTGTTTTGGACAAAATACAGGCTACCCGGCTGCGGTGAACAAATCTAAGAAGCTAACATAATACATAAAATACATTAATATATAGGCTACATGAGTATATAAAATCAGCATTTTAAGTTTGCATTTAACCCAAAGCACTGAGCATTCGACAAATGTGACCACTGAATATTATATTGACATGAGAAGATTTCTGACTGATGAGCCCACAGTTGAGTAGGACCATTGTAGGTCTCTGTCTGACAGACCAGTCTGACATTATAGTACATGTGAAGCAGACCTAGACCAGCAGCCAACGTCTTCACTGCCAACCATTCAACACCCAGCCAACCCCCTCTCCTACAACCCCTGGTGTTTTTCCCAGAAAGCACCGGCTGAGCTCACCTGCGACACAACACGGGGGGAGGAGGAGGAGGAGGAGGAGGAGGAGAGGAGGAGGAGAAGGAGGAGGGGATGAGGCGCAAGCGCACGTTGTTACGCACGTCCTTGTCCTGCATATAGGATTATAAGGATGGAGCAATGAGCAGCGTTCAAGGCTGGCAGCGCAAACACACCAACTGCAGCCAAGGTGTGACTTTGAGAGAGATGAAAGCGCGTGGATAATTGCGCTTTTGAGTGTGCGCGCGCGCGTCCGTGTGTTTGTGTGTGTGTGTGTGTGTGTGTGTGAGTGAGTGGCTTAGAGCAGCAGCGAACAATGGATGGGACATGATCCTTAAAGCCAACTACAGACCCGCGTGCACGCAACAAACAACACACACACACACACACACTCGCGCGCACGTCAAGATGAGAAGCGAGGAAAATGGGGGAAAGGGGAAAGAGGGGAGGGAGGGGAGGAGAAAGAGGGGAGGGGGGAGTCAGACAGGAACAGTGATGGTAGCGGGGCGCCGCTGGAGCACAGGAGCCAGTATTAGATAAGAGGATGAAACAGATGTTGAGCAGAGGTGATGCTGGGAGGACGGAGGAGCGCGAGACGCCGCTGACGCATGAAGCGGGTCTTAAGGCGCGCGGACAGGCCACATAAATAAAGGCAAATAAATAAATAAATCCATCCCATAGCGTCATCCGCAGTGAGGAGCCTCGCTCCTCTCTCTCCTTGCACCACCTTTAGGCTGAGGAGCCGTCTGAAAGCAGGCAGCATGAGATCACAGAGCATCCGGTCGCACTTTTCAAAATAAAACACCCAACATTGGCCCTGCTCTCTGACAGCCCCCACTGATACAAGTCTTAAGGACAAAGTGTTGGAAATCCATCATATCGAAAACATACCTCAATGAATATAATCTAGATCTCCTCAGGGCTCAGTCTAATGCGTGTCCCTTCACTATAAGGTATAAAGTGGATGTTTCATTTAAGTTGTTAAGAGTGAATAACTGGACAGTGAAAATAAAAGAGCTGTGGCCATAATTTCCACATCTAGGCTATTGAAAGAAAGGATCACTGCTTCATACTGTTGTGATATTTACCCCAAAATCATATATTGCTATAATGTCTAAGGCAAATGTCAATAGCCCAAACATTATAGCAATATATGATTTTGGGGTAAATATCACAACAATACTAATAACTCCTGTGCAATCTTTCCAGATCATTATCAACATGTCAACCTACAAGCCAAAACACCACTTAGATGTCCAATTTCCTGCTGGTGTCAAGACATCATGTAGTATCAGACTGGCAGCCGATGTTTACAGTCCTCATAGAAGTCATAGAATGAGAAATGTCTCTGCCTTTTTATTCACATTCACTGTTGATTTAAAAATCACACCATATAGGCCTATATTATAGCATGATGCTATTATAGCATCATGCTATATGGTGTAATTTTTAAATCAACAGTATGATTAATGGAAATGTCTGACACCTGTTTTATGTCTCCTTTTAGTCCAGTTTTAAACATGTTCATTGTGCACAGTGGGTAATTCGTAACTTTCAACTGGAAGACATAAATTAGGCTACTGAAGCAAAAATAATCCTTGTTATAGAGTCTCTTACTTACTAGACTTGTGTCTGGTTTTGAGAGGTACAGTGGCCCCAAGAGCTCAAGGCACTGCAACTTCAGAAAACATGGAAGCCCCCCCCCATACCTGAAAAGACAGAGCTGCAGTGAGCTGCGAAAGCTCATAACAATCAGAGGTGTTTCTGGGGACACATAAAAGTGACGGACTGAGAGGGACACTTCAGATCAATGCTTTGTGACTTCAGAGGCTCTGAAGGCTACTTCTTAGTTGTGTTTGAAAATGAGGTGAGTCTTTTAAAAAAAACTAAACCAAAAAAAAAACCCCCATCAATGTCACATGATTTAGATATTATTGTAAAATGTGTGCGTAGCCCTAGCTAGTCTTTAGCCGGGTGTGTAAGTGTTTCCCTAAGTTGCAGTGCTTTGAGCTCTCAAGGCCACCGTAGAGAGGGTCTGCATCAAAATGTTGGCCTGCTAACCGGCTTCAACTGGGTTTAAATTGTAGGCCAGGCTGCATATTCCACGAGAAACAGCCTATTTATTGGCTCCATGTTGCTATTGTGTAATTTCGCCGTGAAACCGTTTCTATAGGCTAAACCAAACGCTTTTTTTCCACGGTATGCCGTATTTTATTTTGGAAGCGAAGGTGCCTCATTTCCGGTGTGTTCCTGACTCACCGCGCGCCTCTTGACGCAGTTCACCGAGGCGCCGTAGGACGACCGGATAACGGGAACCAAGAAGGGGGACAGGAGCAAACCGCGTCAGTCTGACAGACACCGACGAGGTGCTATTGTATAACGCCGGCCTTCAGTCTTCTCAGTCCGGGCTGCCGCTGCCAGGGGGAGCGGCTCCTCTCTCGGTTCTTCTTCACCTTCGTCTTTTCTTGTTCTCGCCGCGGAGGGAGAGAGGAGCGGGAGCGGCGGGGGCTCGGTCGGTCGGTGTTGCATCGGCCGCTGGCGGAGGACCTGCACATGTCCGCACGGTGAGGGAGCGCTTGTTTCCCCGCCCTGATACGGTTGGAGGACGGCAGGAAGAGGAGGAGGCTGCTGCTGCGAGGAGGGGGGGATAAACCGCGACGAGAACGACATTATTAACCTCTGAGAGAGAGAGAGAAAATAAATAAAGAAGAAAAAGAAGAAAATAGTACTAATTACAAGCAGGTGCGGCCGTTTTGACGGTCGACAGGATCCGTTAAAACGAGCGAGAAGGACAAGAGTGATGCGGCAGCCGAGGTGGGCCCAGATTGATGATTTTATGATATCATCATTCACCGCCAGGACCGATCACTGATTTTATTGATACGGAGCATCATCGAGGAGAATAAGCTATAAACTGACCTGGGGCCCGTGTGTGTGTTTGTTTTTGATGTGGGTAAACAGGAGGAGGTTAATCGGTGCTTGACTACAGTGATTTTTTCTTCCCTCACACAAGGAGCTCGGCTGTGTGATCAATTATAGAAATATATATCCTGCTTTAGGCCGATGACTTGAGTCTGTGTGTGTGACGCCAATACAGCAGCAGCAGCAGCGGAGTGTGTGTGTGTGTATGAGAGAGAGAGGAGACGCGCCTGTCTGAGCATCATCTGGTAGCTGTGCAGGCTACTCCTCCACGGGGATGATACACAAGCGATTTCTCATCTGTGCGTGAAAAAGCAGAAGAACCGGGGATGTTGCTGATGCTGCCGCTGCTGCCATTTCCAGTCCGGCTCTGATAGAGACAGCCAGGCGCACCGCACGGGACTGGGCATCCAGAAAATATACCATATCTCCTCACCTTTCCTCCGCCTCTGCACCTTTCTCTCCCTCCCTCCCCCTCCTCCTCCTCCTCCCTCCTCATCCCTTTATCTCTCACCCCTCTCCCTCTTCCTCCTCCCTGGAGCGTGTATTCATTGTGATCAATTGATTAATCCATCTGTGATTCAGAAAGCCACCCACTCCTCCATCCTCTCCTCCTTCCATTCACCCTCGCATCCTCTTCTCAGACGCCTCTCTTACGCACTCTTACGCTCAAAGGCACGCAACGCACCACCACCTCCAGTGCATCCCCCCCTCCACCACCACCACCACCCCCACCATCCACCACAGCCATCATGGAGACGACCAAGCTGCCTCCGTCCAGCCCGTCCTCGCCGACCACCAGCTTCTCGGTGCCCTCCGCGGAGAAGGTGGACGGATTCCCGCGCAGGTCCATGCGCAGAGCCCGGCAGAGGAGGTCCCACAGCTCGTCCCAGTTCCGCTACCAGAGCTCCCAGGTGGAGCTCACCCCACTGCCCCTGCTCAAAGGTGAGACACTGATTTCCCATGGCAACTGTAGAAACACCACTAGAGTAAAAGGTCATCATCATCAACTCAGTCCCATAAGAAGGTCTTGTTTTTTTTTCTATTGTAAGGTGTCCACTGATGCTAATTGTCCTCTCTGTCCTGTCCTCCAACTATCAGACTGATAGCAGTGTCTTTAATTCATTTGGGCTGATATAATAGGAGCCAGTCTGGTGTTGAGGCCTGTTGTTGTTGTTGTTGGAGTTTTTTCTTCACTGGGACCGACACATGTTTTCATTATGCAATAATCCTCCAATTACTTTGCATTCTGCTCATCAACCCTCAGTGGAAGTGGAAAACATCCATCCTGGTTTCCCCACAGTCTAAGCTCATTCCTCTGATGGCTCCTTCTGATATTTCAATCAAAATGTCTCAACTCAACCTGCTTTATTTTAACGTTCAGGCGTCACAGAAGTATTTACATCTAGTGCAGTATTTATTGTGTGGTAATATAGTTTGTTATGAGAAGGAAGACGTCATGACTTGCACACGGGGGATGGAGGGAAGGGGGTTGAAGTTCAGCTTGATCCACTGAGCTTGGCTTTGACACACTCGGTGAGTCACAGTGCCATCAAACATGCAATTGTCTCCTTGACTGGTTGATGAGGGAGCATCAGCCCATCATCAGGGGGCCTCCCTCCCCCCTGACAGCTGGTGGAACATGCCTCTGATAAATCCAAACCTGAAACAAAAAAAAGGCATTGAATAAGAAGAAACACATTTGTACAAACTGTGGCTTTTTTAGAATGGAAAGCAATAGCATCCACATGCAGGGGGCAGACAGAGCTGCACCATTTGCGGGTGACTGTTGTTGCCATAGCTCTAATCCCAGAGCTGTTGTTACTACAGAGGCCACTTTGATCTGTGATGATATGTGAGCTGCTGGTTCGGTTTCCTCCCAGAATGAGAACATGCAAAACATCCAGGACCCGCTGTCTTTCTCTGGCAAATATACTACAACCATCTATCTACCTGTACACCTACAGCACTGCTGCACAGGTAGACAGGCCGGGTGGGGTTTGGTATGACAGCATTAGAGAGAAGTGAACTATGACACGAACACATGAACTATTAATGAAGAAGATTGATCAATTAACAGATTGACAGAAAGCTAACCAATATCAGATTTAGCAACTTTATGAAGCAAAGATACCAAATATTCTAATATCTGTTTTACATGATGTGGATTGAATATCTGGAGCTTGTCTCTACCTTGGTCTCTGGATACATTTGAGCTACTTTTAGAACAAAACAAAGCTAAATCTTATTTAATAGACATTTCTGACTCAGTTCACTGACATTATGCCTCTTCTGTAAGTGCTACTGTTATTCTACCGGTAAGCGTTTACCATTATCGTGGAACTACCACTGTAGGTGCTTTCAGACAGACACGTTTTTGGTTTTGGCTCTGGTTCTGGTTTCGTTCTGGAGTCTCAGACCCTTGGTGCTTTCTGGTGAACCAGCCCACGTTCACACTAGTGTAAGCGGAACCAAAGTGGGTGTACGTTACTCAGGTGGAAGTAAACACAACAGTGGCAAAATGTTTGCTTTTTTGCTCTCCCTGTAATCCTTTTTTGTTTTTTTTAACTTGATTAATTATTTGGTCTGTTGTTGGAGTGAACCCAGCCTTGACCATCTCTTCCCCAAATTCAAAAATAAGAATTACATTACTGTATGAAACCCCAAATGGAAATTCATACAACTTGTTCTTCTTTGTGCTGTTTTCTAACTTTTCTTGAAATCCTGTAGACGCCCAAATCGCCATTGGACATTTAGTTTCTTTAGCAGACCACAACAAAATTATTTTTCTCCACGTCAGTCGCTGCCTTCTCCTCCTCCTTCCTGCTCGTCTTCACACTTATTAGAATATGACATGCCACTGATGATGTCATGGTTCGCAGGGATGAACCAACTATTTTTTGGTCCATCTTTCTTTACATCATCACTCGGGGTGGGTAAACAGACTGTATAAGTGCTGCACAAACGTCGGGAGTCTGATGAACTGTTTTCCTTTCATGGCTTCCCGGTTACAGATTTAAGGAAGACGTGGGTTGTTAACGTCTGAAGGGACATCGGGCCATATTTCAAAGTAAAACAACATTTGGGTTAAATTGATTTGAATTAAGCTAGCCGGCAATAGCTGTAACTGCTAACCTTAACAGTAACTATATGTGACGCCATTGAATCTTCCCACCCCGAGTGACGATGTAAGCAAAGATGGCGACGCTGTGACTATGGCTACTGGAGAACTGACTTTTCGGGTTCTGAACCTGTAATTTTTTCAGTCTGAACGTGCCAGCTGATTCAAAATTGGGTTTGGGATCCAGAACCAGCATGAAGTGTGAAACCCCTATGTTTCCCCTGTTTAGCAAAAGTGAATTTTTATCTTTAAAGACTGTGTGTTTACCCAGTGACTACATGTCACTTTGCAGCTTTCCTCTGCTTCACACAGTTAAGACCTTTTCCTTCCCCTTTTATATATTTTCTATTTCTATACTCTTCATCAACACCTCCTCCTCCTCCTCACCTTGCATGTCTTTTTCTCCTGTCTGTCTTACCCATGTGTGTGATAGAAGGGCAAACTGTGAGCTGTCATTTATGCCTCTGACCCCTCTTTATGAGGTCACTCCCACTACCATGTAGCCTGCAATTGCTTCGCATTAACCCTCTATGTAGAGAGGACCTTCCTGCTTTTAGAGATGGTGTGAGGTGGGTGTGTCTGTGTGTGTGTGCGCGCCCTTATCTGTTTTCACACCTCATTTCCCCGCGCCGTTGACTTCCTCTCGGGCCCCCGTGAGCGAGGAGTGTGCGCGGCATCGATGATGGAGGAGGGTTTCCGTCCAGTCTTGCAGGAACCTTTGCTTCAGACCTCTCTGTGCATACGTGCTTTAGCCTTTCACAGACACAAGTCCCAGTTATCACATGGCTGCTGCACCGCTGCGGCACTGTTTCTGGATCCCCAGGAGGAACTGATAGTAAGATCCTGCAGCACCGGCGCAGGAGAAAAGCCTGGTGTGGGAAAGTCTGTAACGGACAGTATGTAGGCCAAGTGTAGACAGACTTGTGGGTGTTTGGTCCTCCAGGGAATCACATTCCCATTGTTAATTTGAAGCACTACTCCTGTTAACAATGGTACATTTCATTCGTTTTCCAGCATACTGTCTAATACAGAAAGACATGACATATCGCAGTGAAGATGTGACAGAAAGAGAAAGCTGGGAGCAGCAGCAGTGTCAAATCCACCCTGAAACTCAGCTGTTGGCGTGTACACTGCCTTCTTATGGATCCATTTTGTAGTTTGGTGCTGTATCAGATGGCTAGTCAAGTTTCTAATTTTGCAGCACAGCGACAGAGTGAATGAATAACAGTATACATTTAAGATGATCAACAGTAAACATGGTTCTGCATAGATATCAGCCTCGGAATAAGAACATCAGTATTAAAAGAGATTTTTCCTGGCCTCAATTAACCACAATGCAATGCATTTTGACTTGCATCATTCAGACCGATCATCAGTAGATTGTGAAAACATACTGACGACTAAAACCACTCTTCTGCACCTCAATGTCCTGTGTTAAACGTTGGGAGTTGCTTAGTACTTCAAGCAGGTTTAAGTCCATTTAGAAAGAGATGAACATCATCAGTAGGAGTCTAACAGTGAAAGAGGAACAGAGGTGGATTTTCCTTTCATGTTGTTCAGTGAGCGCTGGGAGATTTTTTTTTTTTAGCAGAATGCTTCAAGTCTTGAAACGGGTCAGTTCATCGGCCACTTCCTTTGCAGAAGTTTACTGCGTCTGTTGTGTATTATGCATGTGATGTAGTATCTTGTGAAGCTTTCAGTGCAGCTGCTGTAGCCGTTACCTAATCCTCAGATGCTGATTTCCCTCCATCAACAGCCTCAGTCGACCATCATCAGCACAGCTGTAGCTTCATCTTCACAGGTCTGTCATCAGCAGCGTGTGAAATATATCAACTTTTTAAAAATAACCGTTTGTAATAGGAACAACAGGACAAGGCACACTGGGACTTTTTTTTTGTAGTGTGAGAGGATGAGGACGGTTTAAAGAGGGTTTGAAGAACAAAAGCCAAACTTTTCATTGGTTAATTCCTCTGCTAAATGCAGACCAGTATCCCAGTGCCAGGAAGTAGAGTCGTCTCTCTGTAGCCAGGCAGATGTTAAATATCTATCTATCTATCTATCTATCTATCTATCTATCTATCTATCTATCTATCTATCTATCTATCTATCTATCTATCTATCTATCTATCTATCTATCTATCTATCTATCTATCTATCTATCTATCTAAACACAGACATACATATGGATAGATATAGATGTGTATATGTCCCAGGCTGGAAGCAGAAATATGAAATAACATGTGATGAACTTTTCATCCTTGTGTGTGTGAGATGAGTGGAGCTCCCTGGTTCTGCAGTGGTCCAGTCTTGTTCACACCCTCTGCAGTGATGGAGGCAGCTGCCCCCCCTGGTGAGGAGTTGTTGAGCTGTGCCAGTATGGCCGTGTGTTTCCGCTCCCAGTTTTTCGGGCTGCTGTTCTGTAACTGACCCTGACCTCTGAGAGAGTCACATGTTCATGTAATTGAACCACTGTTGCGACAGAAACACGCTGCAGATAAACCACTGATATTTTAAGCGTTTCTTCAGTAAAAACCAAATGTTCAGAGATATCTATAGCAACATGAGAACACAGACACAGATCACAGATCTGGAGGTGAGATGACTGCGCTCTCCTTGTGACGCTCCAGTAAACACTGAACTGACCAATAAGAAAGCAGCAGGGATAGTCAAGGCAACCAATTAATCCACAGCTGAAGGGTGAAGGATAAAGGGTCCCCATAATCCCTTTTACAGTGTATTCACATTGCCCACAGGGCTGCAGTGTGTGTGTGTGCACATACACAAACACACAAATATAGAGACAGCTCACTCCTCTCTGCTCACAGTGTTTAGGGTCCTGGACTTCAAAGTGGCTGCTCTGTACTGCAGGGGGCCATTTATGTCTGTATGAATGAGCAGACTTGTTTAAAACAGGCTCACTGGTGACTTTTCACTTCGAGGTCTGTCACTATTATATCATGCTTTCACTATCTAAGGCCTTGTCCACACCAGTCCGGGTTATTTTGCAACCAAAGTTTTGTTAAATAACATTCCACGTCCACAAGAGTGTTGTAATAAAAAACACACCGTACACACGCAGCCGTAAAATCCGCTACCAAGTGATGCAATGTAGCCTACGTGTAATACATATGCCACAGCAATAGGTGGCGATGTGAGGTAAAATGGGAAGGCTGTTTTAACCAATCAAAGTACTTTAATATCTTCCAGAACCTCTGTTGACGCCGGGTGCGTTGCTGCTGTCTTTTTACAGCTGTTGGGGTCGCTAGCAAGAGGAGCAGTCTCCTTTGTTGCTCGTCCAGGCGCCTCCATTGTTGAATTAGGTTGAGCAACTGGATATGACAACTGAATACAGCTGACAGCATGCCAATAAACAACAACCACTTTGTCACGTCCATTTTAGCTAGCAAGCTAACGTTAACTCTAGCTAACAACCCCTATGTAGAGTAGAGGAGCTGAGCGCTAGCTGGCAATGTAAATATTTACATATATAATATATATCAGCTCTGACGTAAACAATGGAAATAATCGCAGTTGTCATATCCACACGCAACTGCTGAAACCCTAATTGACCCTTTGTTGGCCTTCTGATTGGTCTGCTGTTCCACCAATCAGAGCGCTTCTCCCTATGTCACGTGTTGCTCAGCATTCTAAGGTTGGACAACCCTATGAAACGAGACAGGTAGACGGCAATTTTTTCGGCAAAAACTACTTTTTAATTTTTCAATATGGTTAAAATGTGCGCCTGGGGAACCTGCAATAGCGACTCATGGTATCCGGAACGTAGCCTACCTACGAGCTAGTGAGAGACCAAAACACTGATTTTTCCCCACTTTTCGGAAAAGTCATATAATACCCGTTCAGTCGCTCTTTAGCCACGTCTGTCTTCTATCACGGACACCATTTTCTAATGTGTAAGTTAATTCAAAATTTCCTTACAAGCTGCAAATCTGCCTAATTTTCAGTGGTTTCCAATGGGAGTTAACCCTTCTGTGACCATTGTTTGACCATTGTTTGACCCCGGTTTCAGTGTTACAAAAGCATGGTTGCTTGTGGACAGAACAGTAAAACCGGGAACACATGTTAACGGTTGCAAAATAACCCGGGCTGGTGTGAAATAACTCTCTTTGATAAAAACAGAGCTGATGTTTGCACAGCTGAAATTTTTCAGCTAAGTCTCAAATGAGATGTTGATTGAGTCGCACCGAGGCACCGGGGGCTTGTTTCTCTGGGACCCAGGCAAATTAAAATCTTTAATATCTGCTGTCACACAGTTGGAGAACCACCAGATGGGTATCAAAAAAATCTTTTTCAGACATGGTGAAAGCATTCCTTTTTCCGGCCTCTCATACACTTTAATCATCACTTTGAATAATAAAATACTGGAGGATGGTCGTGTCCAGTAAAGACGGTGCTGGGAGTTAATGGTTCTGGAAACCAGCCCAGCGGAGCTAACTGGCTGTCATCATCTCCTTTCTGGTTCCATTAGTGGAGAATCAGAAAACAGACTGCAAGTAAGCAAATCTGAAGGCCTTAGAGGCAGAAGACGGACTTGAGCTGCGGTGGTGTTTCAAAAATCAGCCGTGATGTGAGCTGCTTTTTTTTTTTCTCACAATCGCATGTTTCCCTAAGTCGTATAACTCTATTATCTATCATAGTCCATCACCTAAGAGCTTGATGGGAGCTGATTACTTAGTTAGTCCTTGGCTTTCTCCTCGTTGCCCTCCTCCATGTCTTGGGTTACACTGCAGCTCTCTGTCTAACCAGAGAACAGGCTGTTAGCTCAGCCCTCCTCCCCAGCTGCGATGCTCTCCCCCGGGGCCACAGACACCAGTCAGGCTTCCTGGTCACGGGTGTTGTGCTGCTGCTGTCAGACTCAGGCTAACCAGGCTAAGGTCACATTCCTGCCCAACATCCAGTCAGCAGATAAACATACTTATGACCATAATTTATGCCTGTGTTAGCACAGCAGAGAGAATCCGCCCCGCACAATGGTACAGGAAGATTCCTGAGATTATTGAACTAACAGCCTCCATCTATCAATAGGGGATCCTGCTGCACTACATTTCCTGCTTTTGACCTTCACATAGACGCGGTCTGTATTCCCTCTGTAGCTTACTTGTAGACTTTTCCCCCTCTTCCTCTGACATTCTTCTTGCACTGCCTACTCTGCATTAAAATGCAAAATCCATCTGAATCTTATCTGGTTAATCCACACTACATGTGCACTCAGCATACACTGCAGCGGGAGCACAGTCAGCTCCGTCTGACCACTACAGCTGCATCTTGATGTGATCTTAACACTGAGCATGAGTATTCTAGGTGCAGATTGTGTAAAAGTATCCACCTGAGGGATAAAAACACATGGTCAAGGATAGATAAATGTGAATGCCGTGACAGATAGAAACCTCATCACCATAGAAACATCACAGGAGAATAGTAACATCGTTACTGTGTAGAAATATCAACGCTCAGGATAGAAATATCAACATTCAGAGCAGAACTAGAGCCGGCTGAATCAGTAACCATAGCCACTGTGAGTGAGACACCTTAACACACTGCAGGTTGATATGTGTCATCATTACCATGATAAGGGATGTGGGTTGGGTATAGATTTGACTGTTAAGGCTTTAACTATTCAGTAGGTCAGTGATTCTATTCTCAGCCGAAGGAGGATCAGATCTTACTAAAACGCTGTAGTCCTCAAGTATTTATTAAGACCTGAGCATGTGTTTGTTTAAAGTGTGTATGTACAGGCGCAGGGCGATCATGGGATACTTTCTGGTCTGTGTTGAGGAACTCGGTCGTTGCCAGCAGCTACCTCAGCGGGAGCACAGAAAAAAATCCACAAACCAGACTTTCTGCCCAGCTCAGCCCAGCAGCACGGTGCGCCGGCCTTCACTGCTCAACTGTTCTGCCAAACTCACACTGCATTTTCGACCACACTGAAAGAGTTATTAGCAAACAGGACATTAACGAATGTGCATCTGTATTTGCAAGTCACAAGATGATCAACTATTCCTGTGGGTCACGAGAGGATCCAGTTTTTGTTGTCCTAGTTACAGCAGAAGTAAGCGATCCGGTGGTTTTGGCTAACTTCTTGTCAGCCGATGGAGTTAGCAGTCCCCGCCCTCGTCCCTACGTCACCACATTCACGCGCATCCCTTGGCTGCACACACAGAGAGGACCGCCCCTTTATGCCGTTCTCTCTCCTCATTGGATAAAGGTTGTAGGATACAAGGAAAGTTTTCTCCTCGGCTTACAGCAGAGCAGAGTGACTGACAGACCCGTGTTTCAGACCAAACACTCTATATAAGTGATTGCTGTAGGAAGATATAACTATTTAAGACTTATATTAACACAAACATTCTGCTTACTTCTGCTTTAAAAGATAAAAATGAAATTTGTCAGGCTCACCGTCTGATCTGGAAAAAAGGAGCAGATGAAGCCAGAAATGAAATAGTCCATTTTTTTTAACAGTCATATTGACTTTGTTCTCATGCAAAATTGATATATACTTGTTTATTATTATCTCCCACACCAATGTAAAACCAGCAGAGCTGCAGAGCAGCAGCAGGCCCTAATTGCTGTTTTGAAAATGAATCAACACACTCAGCTCTAGTTCATTTATCTGGTTGCTGAGTCCTCAGAACAGCTCAACAAAAAAAATCTTTAATAGGAAAGCGCTCCCATCAACTAATTAATAGATAGATGTTTTATGCAAACGCCCTTCCTGTAAACTAGCACTTTTAATTTATCTTATAACCATGCAAATACGACAGTCCATATAAGAAAATAGCCACACAGGATGTTCCCTGTCCTTGACATTTCAATCAGTGGCTGTGAGCAGCAGTGGCTTCAGATAACTCTGCCAGGACCTAAAGGATGTTGTGTGAGCTTAGTGAGTGTTAAATCTCACATACCTGCACAAAACCCATCCTGCTGGTTGGTGTCAGCATTTAAGCATCTGTAGGAGCCTCAAAACACCCTGCAGATACAAGAATGGAGATGGAAGTGAAAAAGGCTTTGTTGCACAGGGTAACAGATGGTGAGTTGAGGCAGGGTGGGATAACAGGAAGAATTAAAACACATTTAGGGTAAAATGGTTATGTAAAGTATCAGTTTATGTGCTCATGCGCCCTTTTAAAACAAGAAATAATGATCTGCATTGCAGAGCAGCAAGTAGTCGATCTTTTTGTAACTAGGCTCTCTTAGAGAATTACACCTGAACATTTGCCTGATTGTGCCGTCAGCACACTGGTTGCTGTTCACGTCAGAGCCGGCCTTCTGTTTCTATGGAATAAAATGAAAATGCATCTCAAATGCTCCCAGTTCTGTTCTCAAAAGAACAAAAATACTCGGCTGCTTGTGTTTCATAATGTATTCAAAAAATGGGCCACTTTGACTAACAAAGACAGGATTAGAAGGAAAACATGCCGTCAGACGTGCACGTTATGAAACCTTCAGGACCACCTCACGAATTAGAACAGAGAGAGAATGCACTGTAATGTGAAGGACATACAATACCGGGTTTGGAAAAGTACAAGGAGGTGGTAAATATAGATTTTAAATGTTTGAAGTGGAGAGAAAAAAACAAACAAAAAAAACAGCACAGTTATTTGGATGCTCATTGTACTGATGTTGGAGTCAGAGCCTCTAGATCTGCTTGCAGGAGCAAAGCCAATCTGTGTGTTAGGTCTTCTGTGTGGAGTTGAGATCTGTTGAAAATGTGCAAGTGGGTGCTGTAAACTAAAATCAAATTGTCCTGAAAATGCTGATGTTTGAAGGACTGTAGTTATAATGGAGGAAGGCTTTGGCTACATTGCACCATTCACTGGACAAATGTTTAGCTACTTCCTAACAGGCTAGTAACAACGGGATCATCCCTATGTTCCCCGGGTCCTATGTTTCCCACTTTGTATGGGACCGGGGAACATAGGACCCTTTTTCTAAAAAGGTCCCCGCTGTTACTGGGGAACATGGGACCTTTTTTCAAAAAAAGGGTCCTATGTTCCCCCCTGTGTCCAGACCGGGGAACATAGAACCCTTTTTTAGAAAAAGGGTCCTATGTTCCCCGCTTTTCCCCAAAAGGACCTGGGGAACATGCATTTTTTGTTCCCATACCTGTAAGTGGAGTTGTGAGTGACTTGGCATATTTTTGCCTATTTTTGAGTGAGAAGTTGAGTTGTGACTTTGAGTGAGAAGTGTAGGCTAATTGTCCCATTGGTTGGGTTTAGGCAATGAAAAAAGGAGCTGGTTAAGTTTAGTAAAAAGACCAGGTAGAGGCTAGACAGGCCAGATAGATAGATAAGTAGAGAGAGTCCATCGACCAGCAACAGCGGGGAACATAGGACCCTTTTTTTTTTAAAAAAGGTCTTATGTTCAGAAAAAGGGTCCTATGTTGCCCAGTATGTATTGCAACCGGGGAACATAGGACCCTTTTTGGTGAAAACGGGGAACATGGGACCCATTTTCAAAAAGAGGGTCCTATGGTACATAGGTACGCTCCCGAAAGGCTAACGGTGCTAACATGAGTTTAATATTAGAGTATCTTGAAAACATGTCAGTGCTCACACTAGTATTACAGTAAGTCAACATTATACAACGATACTGCTGTATCTATATATGGGATGGTCTTCACTTCACACTAAAACTTTCTCCTCACTAGAAGTTGGTCACTACAGTAGTAAGATGAAGCTACTGCAGTGTAGTCTATAATGCAACAGTCTAACACCGACATAGTGACATAGAGACCCTGGTGTACAGTATCTCAGGTTTATTTTCCAGTTTAGGTATCTTTACTCTTGTTTCCTTACAGTAGATGCTGTGTTTTGTCATGAAGGACATATTGTCAATGCAATATGTCACGTATCCTCACATGAGCCATATTAGGCTACATGTTTATCTGTGTGACTGTGTTTTCATGTTTATTTGTCCAATGTGTGTGTGTGTTTGTCCACATCACAATGATATAATAATGAATGCACGGCAGGCCCAGTTTCAAATGCGCTGTTTACTGTAAAACAGCCACCTTCTCACACAGATTGTATGTGGGAGATTGAATGACTGTGTGTGTGTGTGTGTGTGTGTGTGTGTGTGTGTAAGGGAGAGGCTGGGTGGATGGGCATGGTATTAGGTTACAGAAGGCACGGAGTAGTTTTCTCTCTCTGACTGTCTCAGATCAATTAAGAGGGAGAGTGGGGGAGAAAGTGAGGCGGGTGATGAAAGAAATGGAGTGGATGAGGAAAGAGGAAATGACTGAACATTAAGTTGACAGGTGGAGGAGGAACAGTGGGAGGAGGAGGAGAGACGGCGAGATAAAAAAGAAAAAGAAAAAAAAGGCAAAGGATATTGCTGAGGAGAGAGAGTAATGAAAACGGCCAGCGACGCAATAATCACAACCACTGCTGTGTCACCTAAGAAAGAGATGATTCTTGAAGGAATAACAGTAACACTGAAGCCTGCAGGGCAAATCATCTCTATGATTCAAGTTTCATCTTCGCTGATGTTCACTATTAAATATGCTCTTGTGGATGTAAGACAGCGCAAAGCTGAGAAAACAAAGAAAATCAAGCAGTGGACATGCAGAGGTGACAGGCAGGAAGATTTAGGTTTAGATATTAAAAGCAGTGAATTTCACTGAACCGGCTCAGTTGCAATAAATGACAACCAGCATGAAAATACATGATTAATCAAGAAAATGCGACATTTTTTTTTTCTTCAATTTATCACATTTCCTTGTTTGTGACACGTCGCAGCGGCGTGGAGATGCTCCGTGCCCGATGTATGCGCCGTAGAGCAAATCAACAGATTATTATTCAACAAGTGAGGGGTACAAAGCTGCTAATCAAATGTTGAGGATGTCTCCAGCTGGGATAACCGTCGCCCATATTTGTTTACCGACTGTCTCCAATTTGTGTTTATGTCTCACGCAGCAAATATTGCTTTTGAAGGGGAATGTAATGTGTGAAAGTCATTCTGCAGTCAATGAGACTTCATGCTTCAGGAGGATGAAATAGGTTCTATTGATAGTAATGGGAATCTATGTCCAATTATACAGGTGGAGTAAGAGACAAAACCAGAGCAGACAATAGACATGAAGCACCGCCTGTTACGCCCAGTTGCTCTCTGTTCATTATGCTGTGTTGGAAATGTGTATAATTAGCAACATGGGATTATTTAAAGATGGGCTTAGTGCACCACTTAATCTTTTGCCATGACTTAGCCTTCTCTCACACACACACCTTTCTGTCTGGGCATCCTATGAAAACTTTTTTACCTTGTTTTGAAATCCGCGGCCGTCTGAGTTACTTTCATTTGAATTTTTTAATGAGCTTCAGTTGTTTTTATTTTTCAGATGGTCGACCTCTTGATTAAGAATCAAACCCTCCATCTGTAAAGCTCCACAACAGGGAGGATAAACTATTCTGGAGACTGGCTTCATAATTCTGTCTGTGTTTTTGTCCTGAAGAATAGAGGATAAAGATAATTGTCACTTTCTTAAGCCTGTCAGTCTGTTTCCATCAGCACTCAATACCACAACATAATATCTGTTTTTTTTTTAAGTAAAATTGATTTTGACAAGAAAAATTCAGTTCAGGAGTTCAGTCTCTGTCATTCATAGAAAAATCTAAAAGAAAAACACTTTTCTACCAAATCTCACCTTTCCATTGGCACTGTGAAGTTACATTATCCTCCTCAACAAAACTTTATAGGCAATGTAAGAGACAACTTCAGTTTGTTGACGAAAAGAAGATGAAAAGATGAAAATAGACAGAGTGTACCTGGAGTTCAAGTTGCAGCACTGAAATTTTTTTTCCAGCCATGTGGCCACATCACAACAACTTCACTGATAATAGATTTCATCTTATGCAGTTTCAGTTATATGGCAAAATGTTAATTTACACAGCCAGTAGATACAGAGCAAAGTTATCATTGAGTTGTGTTTTATCCATCTGATGAATGTCAGTCCAATATTAATTCAGCTCTTTATTAAAGCAGATATCAGTGGCACGGCCGTTTCGGCTAATGCTGTGTTCAAGGCAGGCTTTTGAAACCGTAAGTTACAGCTTCAAGTCACAACTACGACTTGGTAGCGTTCCAGGTAACCCGTAGCTCGTGTTTTTACCGTCCTGTTGTCTGTGAAAGTTCCCTATAACGGCCACTCGTAACTTCCGACCCGTGAACTCGTACCAGATCGAACTGGTATGACTTCACAGGAAGGAAAAACACAAAGTACGAGTTTCCTTGAACGCACCATGAGTTAGCAGCCCCCGCCCTTGTCAGGCATCAATTGGTCCTCGTGCTACGTCACCACATTCACGCGCATCCCTTGGCTGCACACACAGCCCTTCATGCCGTTCTCTCCCCTCATTGGATAACACTTGTATCCCACAAGGAAAATTTTCTCCTCGGGTTACAGCAGAGCAGAGTGACGGAGAGACTCGTGTTTAGGCTGAAATACTTCATGTAAGTGATTGCTGACGGAAAATAGGACTATTTAGGACTTATATTAACAAAAACATTCCACTGATATCTGCTTTAATCTCCACCAGCTCTTGAGGCATAAAGCT
Organism: Trachurus japonicus; assembly: GCF_045865225.1. Taxonomy (NCBI): domain Eukaryota; kingdom Metazoa; phylum Chordata; class Actinopteri; order Carangiformes; family Carangidae; genus Trachurus; species Trachurus japonicus. The sequence goes on from NC_140924.1 coordinate 28,917,813, forward strand.
ATATTTCTAGCTGGTGAACTCCACTGTGTCACTGAAAATTAATTTCACCATCATCTTTTGATATTATTGTTACAATGAAAATGTTAAGTGCAGCTTTAATTACTTCTTGATTATTGTCAATGTACCACAATGAAATGATAAAAAATAGAAAGTAACCTACAAAATATTGAGATGTGATGAAATCCAGAATTATGTAATAATCAATAATCAATACATCTTTTGTCATGTGAGTTGTGCCATTATAATTATATCCTAGGAAAGATACTGTCTCTTGTGAATGTAGGCTACATACCCTAAAAACATCCCATTGCATTTGTGATCCAACCTAACTTTTTTGTTTTTAACTCCAGTAAATAAATGAAAATATAATATATAATATAAGATATAATGGATTGTTCCCTGGCCTGGGACCGATCTGTGCGCCAAATGTCGTGAAAATCTGTTCATAATGTGGCGAGATCCCCTGCTGACAGACAAGACGAGCTCCCTGAGTGGAATCAAACATCCCGTTCCTCTGTGGAGAACACAGAGCCGTCGCTCTGTCTCCCTCTCTGTCAGCAGGACGGACTTGATCACCACTAAACATACAGCTCTATTTACACCTTATATGCTAATACCCGCCCTGCTCTCATTACCTATTCTCCGTACAGTCACCAAGTCACTACTTCTAAGAATCTCCTGCTCTAATTTAAAGCAGCGGGATGATTGGTCCTGTTCTCTCCCGGCAGGTGAATTGCTGTTTTCTCTTCAGTCTTGTTGAATATATCTGAAGACGGGGCGACGGGAGGAGGATGCAGTCAATCACACGTGATAACGTCCCTCCTCGTCCCTCTTTCTAATCACGCTGTTCATACGCGGGGTGATGGATAATGTGTTGTACATGTTTCCTAGACAGTTTGTCATGCGGTGGATAGATTGTGTGTTATCAGGAGGATTAGATTATTTAGAGATGGACTCACAGTGCGTCACTTAAACCCCTTAAGGTGATATTTATACTGCCCTGACTTTTACACTGCATGGCGTCTTCACTTGTGATCGCTGCTGTGGCTCCTTCTACTATTTATAACTGTCTCTTTCTCTTCTGTATCTGCCTCTTTCTTCCCGTTTCCCTTCCCCTCCCATCTCCCTCTCTCTCTGCGTCACTGTATCTGTGCATTGAGCATCAGTGTGTGCTTAATGACAGAGGTGCAGAGGCGGCTTGGATGGAAGCTAAAACACAAGCTGTCCTCTCTCTCTCTCTCTGTCTCTGTCTCTCTCAGTCACACACTCGGCCCCAAACAGAATAACTGTTATTTAAAGACTAGAGCGGGGCTCGCTCATTTAAATAAAAAAAAAAAGAAAAGCTTCAGAGAGATGGATGGATGGGTGGAGGAGAGGAAGGGAGAAGATGGAGGGGGTGAGGAGAGGGAGCCAGGGAGGAAAAGAAGGGAGGTTCCTCGTGATAGAAGGGCATGATGTCATCTTTTAACCCTATACCGCTCCCCTCTCCTCCCTCCTCTTCTTTTCCCCAGATCCCCCCCTCCTCTCCTCTCCTCTCCTCTCTCTGTCTCTCTCTCCAGCAGGACTATATTTAGAGTTGTGCAGCTGTGTGTGTCTGTGTGTGTCTGTGTGTGTGTGTTTTGATGCAGGATGCTTGGCACCGCTCAGTTGTATATGTTGCTGCTCCTTTTCTCCAAATCCATCCACCCCTCTGCTCTCCTCCCGCTCCCACCATCTTCTCTACGTCACATGCTGTCTTCTCCCTCTCTGTGCTTCTCTCTTCATCCCCTCTCTTTTCCCTTTCTGTCTGTGTGAAGGATGAGACTAGAGATATCCTACATTTCTCCCAACAAATCCCATTAAAATATTAAAACTAACAATGAAGTGACCGACTTACTCGTATTCTCTATGTATCCAGAGGCTTTTATCATTTATTCCTCTGTGCCATAGAGCGCCATTGTTGTTTAAACTATTAAAATCATATGTTTCCTTGTTATAATGAACATATGAGCTGCCGTGTTCTCTAGAGCATCGAACGTGTGTTAATTTGTGGCTGAAAATAAACAATTAATGCACTATTTAATCCAATTTGAATAAATTAACGTGTGAGAAATTAGTGTTTTAATAAATAATGATCAAGGTTTTACATCAAATTCTATTGAAATGTTGAAAGAAACATAGCTAATCTGACACAGTCTTCTCAGAGACAGACTCAGATTCTCAATGTTTCTGAACAGCATTTCAGACGCATTGGTCTCTGAACAATGTGAAGAAGATTATTTAGATTTTTCCGTGGCCATATTGTTGTTGAATTAATCTCTATTTTCGTCTTGCTCTAAATTGGACTCTCTGTCTTAGTTTTTTGTAATTGCTTTTTTCCCACCTCCACCCTCAGCCATCTGTGGAGAGGGGAGCTCCCGATGAGACACTGGATGTACATGATATTTAACTTGCATAATGTCATCTACATGAAAAAAACATTATTATTTTATTCTCTTCTACATCCTAAATAGACTTATGATGGCGCCTGTTACACCTATTAGAATATAAAGTTGAATATGCAAATTATGTATAAAGTTCTAGTATTATATAATTAACTTTTATGTATTTTTTGCCCTTGGTGGGCAGTGGTTCTATCTCTAATTGATACAGTGTCAGACACAGGTTAACCTCAGCATTCATTTGGAGCCATGTCTCTTTCTGAATAGAAGAATATAAGCCAGCTGTTCACTGTGCTTTAAAGAGGAACTAAGTCTGGTAGCTTCTCCTCTGTTTTGCTAACCCTCCACCCGGCCATGTGCATTTGTTTTTAAGGAAGCCGGCAAAAAATCACTCCATGGAGCGGTGGATAACGTTATATAACATATACGATGTCACGATGTGTATATCTGTGTAGTCTTCACTGTCATAAACAAAAGATTGCAGGTTACGGAGCGCGTTTGTGTTGAGACGAGAGCTCAGCAAGGTTGGTTTTCAGCCATGAGCCAGGTGGAAGGCAGAGAGCCTCTGTTCTCACTCGTAACAAGTCACAAGTCATGAAGTTAACTATCACAATTACTCTGAAGCTTTTAAATTTAGGTAAAAATGTAGCATAGCCACGGGGAAATCCTGCTTAGTTCCTCTTTAAATGTGTTTTTGGTGTCTGTTCGGTTGTTATTAATCCAAAATAATGAGCTGAAAGAAGCTAAAGTGGAGTTGAGGGGAGGTGGAGTTGGTGATTCCCTCTGAGTTCGTCAGTAACAGTAACTCCTTAGATTAGAGTAATTCATAATGAAGATTTTTAATAAAAGAAAAAAGATGTGTGCAGCTTTAAAAAGGGAGAAGTGAGCAGGTACAAAAGACAAAAGTAGCCTAATTAATTATTCTTTGTGGGTGTGTGTGAGTCTGTTTATTTACACACATGTCTTGGAGAACAATAGCAATAAGGATATTATTACAAAGCTCCATCTACTTTTTCGTAGTACTGTTAACAGTTAACACTAAATTAAATGACGAGTGTAATTGCTTTTCCTAACCTGCCCTGTGTTCTGTATGTCTGCTGTGCCAGACACTTTGAACATGCTTTCATAATTACAGACATCTAAGTTTGGTTAAAAGGGAACCATGTTAAATCTCCAGGGTCTTTCTGAGTTAATGAAGGTAAATAAATAAAGACGTTCAATTTAACTAGATGCGTTTAATGTGGCATTTTAAATTTTATGGTCACAGCTCGGCAGTTATTGGAAGCACCAGTTTGTCAGAAACATGAAAATAGCTCAGTCATCAATGACTCACTCAGTGTGATTAAGATCTTAGTTAATATTCTAATCACTGCGCTGACATGATATTAAAAGCTGCTTTGAATGAATGAGTCTGAAGTGACCTGTGTTGACCTAATAATAGTGCAGCTAGAACAAATTCACTTCTCTCCGTTTGGCTTCTCCTCCGTCTCATGATGCCAGTCTCTGTCTTTCATTTTCCTTCCCTTCACTCTCCCACACTTGCTCCCACATGACCCGCCGAGTTCCTTCTTTCCCTTCGTCGTCCTTCTCTTTTCCTCACCTCCTTTCTCCACAGCGCTCGTACAGTTTATCTTTCCCTTTTTCTTTTCACCTCGCTCTGTTCTTCTTTCCCAGTCCCAGCACGGCACATCTTCATACAATTACTCTCCATTAAAAATGGATTAGATTTCACCTTCACAGTCTGTCTACAGAGGGAGAGAGGGAGGGCAGGAGACGGGAGGAAAAAGGGGGCCTCTGAGAAATCAGGAGAGGACGAAGTGATGGGAAGGATGTGAAGGGGTAGATTAGGAAGTGACGGAGCAAGAGAGGGAAATGGGGGGGAATAGAGGTGTGGAGAGAGAATGTAAAAAATGATAGAAGAGGAAAAAGAGGTGGAGGAGTGGCGGGGGGTCAGGAGGATGAAAAGATTGAAGCAGCAGCTATTTCAACCAGCCAGAAGACATGATTACAGCGGGGCGAGTGGTCACCTTGCACATTTATTCTCCCAGCAAAGTCAGCAGAAACAGTTCACTCTCCTCAAATAGTCAGAAAAAAATTTACTTGACGCCTATCTCTATAACACATTATAACCATACTTATAATGAGTTATAATGCAGTTATAACACTGTTTAACTATAATTATGAACACTCATAAATGATCATAATGCTTTATAACAATATATCAATGTAAAGTCAGGTATTATAATATGTTATAATTGTTGGTAACTCACTGACAATGACCACATCGATAATGCATTACTAATATAGTTATAATGTGTTATAATTGGCTTATAAACGTGTATAACTATCATTATAAACACTCATTAATGATCATAAGGCTTCATAACAATAAGCATAAGACATCATAGAGCATTTTATAATGGCTTATAAGATCTTAGTATTATAATAGAATTATAATGCTCTATAATGTGTTATGCTTACTAACAATTATAACGTATTATAATACCTGACCTTATAAGTAATGATAAAATGCTTTATGGTGTGTTATGATTATTGTTATAAAGCATTATGATCATTTATGAGTGTTTATAACTATAGTTACACTGTGTTATAACTGCATTATACCTCATTATAAGTATGGTTATAATGTGTTACCCAAACTTTTCTTCCACACAGTCTCTGGTGCAGATTATTATAAAAGTAATAATCAGGTTATAATCCAAAGTGTATAAAGAGTCATCAGTGGTTATTGACAGGACAAAGGGCCACTTTCACAGACACTGTGTGTGTCTGGTGCCTCGACTCATCGAGCAAAGGGCAGTCCTCGTCTTTTGTTGTGCAGCTCTGTGCCAGAGGGAGCAGATGGTCCTGCCGTGCCCACATAAAGTGAGGGGGTCTAGGGCTGGAAGAGCTCTAGTCAGACCCCCCCCACCCCCACTCCTCCTGAGATCCCACCTGGGGGTTAAGAAGGGTTAAATCTAATCCGCTCCTGCTATGTGGATGTATGTGTATGTGTGTGTGTTTGCGAGAGCCTTGGATCATCCTCCCTCCAACTGCACAGTCAGTCTAGACTGCTTCCCATGCAGCCATTGTATCCTCTTGGTAAAGCTCCATTGTTTCGCTCTGACAGAGGGAGATTATTCGTACAAGGCCGAACTGCACTGAGCTACAAAGTACGGTACACCTGTACAGTCAAAGGCGGTCAAACCCTTTTTTTTTTGTTGCTAAAACTGTGAGTACACAGCAGCATCATCTGGAAAATGAAACTCTGCTCCAAGCTTTATTGTGTTTTAGTACAGAAGCCACTTAAAGCTGCAAAGACTCAACCTCTCACTTTGAAATGTTTACTACAGTATGAACACTACCGGTGCTGTAAAGATATAATAAGCTTTTTAAAAGGTTTACAAGCCTATGGCATTATTAATGGTTAATATATCATAAACTTCCGCTGCCTTGCCATGCGCATCGGTTATGAAAAAAACAACAGCTTTTGGGAGGTTAGGTTGTGAAAACGACTGCTGCACCCAACCCAAAGGTGCTCTTATTAATGGCTTATCGACCGGCGAATGCGCTTAACACGACAAACCACTCACACGTTCATACGGCACTTTTTTTCTGTGCATCCTGTGCTTTTCCATCCCAGTTTGGGGGTCACGAACTTGCCAAAGGACTTTTCAACCCGTGGACAGAGGGAGGAGCTGGGAATTGAACCACCTGACTTCCCATTAGTCAAAGACCTGCTTTTTCTCCAGAGCTGTAGCTGCCAACTACCCAGAAAGAATTACAACAATAAATAATCACTTATTTATGACCTGTGAACTCTTAATAACGGGTGAATCATTGATATAATGGTATTATCATGAGCTCTGGCAGGTTGAAGTGTTTTTTGCTCTTGGTGGCTCTAAATGTGTTAATGTGAAACACCCACAACACACTAACATGACGGCCAACGGGGTGGCCAAGCTTTTTCATGTTTCTTATGTAATTCATCTAGATGTAAAATATATATTATAAAGCTTAACCAGATTCACATCTCAATCATACAAGGATCTGAACTCTGTGTGTGTCACTGCTATATTTAGTCACTGAATCATCAATCACCCGGTTACCCAGAGGAGGAACCAAGCATTCCCATTTGGCTGCTGTCGAAAACCTCTAACTGTCTATCATGGTGTGAGCTTAATGTTTTTTTTTTGTTTTTTTTTCCAAATGTGTTACATGATGATTTTACAGGCTGAGCTGATGAGTTTCACACCTCTTCAGTCTCATGGCATCAATCTAGATTCCATTGTTCTAGTGCAGGAATCCAGAGGCACCAGCCACTTTCTCTCTATAACTGTGAAAAGTGGAGTTTTCAGAGGTACGAGGTTTTAATCTGACGGCCGGCACCAGGTTGTTTCATTGTGACGAACAGGTCTGGAGAACGAATCTGACAGGTAATAGGACTGAGATACAGCATAGGCCTCTGGAGGAAGGTGCGTGTGTATGTGTGTGTGTGTGTATGAACTCTAGCCGCTGTGTGTGTGTGTGTGTGTCGAAGTTTACAAATCTGTTTGTAGACTATTCTGTTTCCCTCATTACCTTTGAGAGGAGACCCTGCCTGTAGAAACATCTCTGTATAATCCTCCACCTTGCTTTCTCCATTCACTAGTCACTACCAAACACAAAGCTGGAACAGGAACACCATCAGATGTGGTATTGCCTTTTTCTGCCCTTTAACCTTCTTGTCTAACTCTTTCTCCCTTTCTCTTTCACCTTCTTTCTCTTCCCTCCTCCCTCTCAATCATCCAGATGCCCCGGTGGCAGAGTTACACGACCTGTTCTGTAAGAAGCTGCAGCAGTGCTGCGTGCTGTTTGATTTCCTGGACTGCGTGGCCGACCTGAAGGGGAAGGAGATCAAACGTGCAGCGCTCAATGAGCTGGTGGAGAGCGTGGCCACGAGCAGAGGGGTCCTCATAGAGCCTCTCTACCCCGAGGCCATAAAGATGGTAGGAGGGGAGGAGAAGGGTGGGCAGGGGTTGGGACCACCGTTGAAAGACAGATGGCTCAATGCTAGAAGTATCCAGATGCCAAAAAACAAAAAAAAAGCTGAACACAGACAGTGACAAACAGTGGTGATGGTGGATGAGCATGGATCAATAGCTAAATGGATGGAGGCAGAAAACATATAGAAAACCACGTAGCTATAGCCTACATTTCCACAGGTGAATCAATCCTCATCAGATGCAACACCTGGAGGCTGTTCCCATAGCAGGAGGAGATGAAGAGAGGAGGGAAAGAGGGGTGGAGGAGGAATAGAGAGAAGGTCAGCAGTGGTGTGGTGTGCAGCTGAGGAGCATGTGATGGAGTCTCCAGAGGCTGCACACAGAGGCGGTGACAAAAGAGAAGAGAGAGGAGGAAGGGGTGAATAGATAAAGGTATAGGAGAGGAGAGACAGTGTTTGCAAAGGGTGCAAAGAAGCAATCGCCTGCACAGATGGTGAGAAGAGAGGGATGGAAGGAGAGGAGAGAGTGGAGTGTGGACACCAACAGAGAGAGTGCCACAGATCCCAGAGGATATACCGAGGAGGAGAGGAAGGAGGGATTGAGAAAAGAGGGATGTAGCTTATGCTATGCAGTGATGATACCCAGAGGATGTGAAAATGCTGATAAGACAGAGGCTGGGGAAGGAGAGGCTGGTTTAAAGTGTGGCCACAAGCTTTGAAAAGCTTAAATTATTAGGTGACCAATTATAGAACTATATAGAGCTGTAAATGCATATAGGTGAGAGCTAAAGTACAGAGTCAATGTGATATAGGAGGAAGTAGGAGAGGCACTATTTTCTACACTGTTAGTGTTATTTAGTGGCTGTAATTCACGGCAGCTAAACATGACAGTGACTTATTTTCTTCCAAAAACGCTGAGTGAGTCTAGCTAGGCTGTTGGTCCTGTTACACTGTGACACTACAGAGCCGAGTGCTAACGTCAGCATGCTAACATGCTCACAACAATGCTAACATGCTGATACAGCAGGTATGTTGTTTACCATGCTCACCACACACTGACATGTGTAGTTGTGGACCGACAGGCTAATGCAGCCATGGCTAGCTAGCATCGTAAAAAAAAAAACTACAGAAATGTAGTTGAGGGATAATGTTTCTCACTTGGACATGAAATTCCATGAACATTAGGAACAAAATAGACATAGTGTGAAAAAATGAAAGAAAAGCTGAAGGGAGAGAGTGAGACAGAGATGAGGGAACAGGAGGGAGAGTGAGTTAGGAAGCTAAGAATGGAAAGAGGACAGGTGAGGACTGGGGATAAGGTTTTAAGAGTATTTACATGGTTTGTATTAACTGCAGCAAAATGAAAGAGGTGAAGAAAGGTTTGAACCTTTAAACTTTAAAGTGAGGTTTACATGGTCATTGGAAAAGAGCCCATCCCCTCCTGCAGTCGGAGGTTTAATTAATACAGACAGACACATGAGAAGTGCGGACGGTGCAGACGAAGAAACAATGGAGAGGGAAATGCTGCTGGATAGAAGAGGGGCAAGAGGATTTACCATGTTTGCTTTTTGGCATATAGTTTAAACAGTAGAAATGCATTAGCTGAATAAATCATGACGTAGCGAGCAGTCAGGCTGCATGATTTATCAGCTGTTCTTATAACACGGCCTGTGAGCAGCAACAAACATGGCCGACAGTACTGTAGATGGTGTGTGAGAGACCAAAAACAGGCGGTGGAGACAGTTTTCAAATATTGTGGCTTTTTTTTACTGACATAACAGTTTCTTGTTTTGATTGGACAGTTGTCTTCTGCTATAGTTGTGCAACACTGCCACCTAACACATCTATTTTATTAACTCAATCCAGCTGATGCAGCACCTGTAATACACATTCTGCTTTTAAATCAGCAGGACGACATGTTCTAATGTCTCTTTATCTTTCACTCCACCCCTTCCCTTTTTATTCCACTCCTGCTTTCCTTTTATCCCCTTCCTCTATCCGTTTCCCTGTATTTTCCTTCTTCCCGTTCTCCTTACCTCCCTTCCCTCCTCCCTCCCTCCCTGTTGCTTGTGTTTCCAGATCTCGGTAAATATCTTCCGGACTCTCCCACCCAGCGAGAATCCAGAGTTTGACCCTGAGGAAGATGAGCCGACACTGGAAGCCTCCTGGCCACACCTGCAGGTAGACAGCATTATGACTGTGATCATAGTTTCATCATTTTCAAAGGTAAAGTTAGAAAAGGGCAGTTGCTCTTGGAAAGAATATGTTCAGCAAAATGTGTTTGCATTTTTGGGAAATACTGTGATGCGCTTGCTTTGTTATTTAAGCAAAATGCACAATGCAGTGTCAGTGTAAGCAGCAGCATGAAAAATGGGACCCACTATATGTTGTATAATGAATTTGGGAGGGTGGACATTGCCATAATGCACACAGCTCCCACCAGGTGCTGCTTTTAACGCAGCGTTCAGCATTTATCTGCACATAAACACACCACAGGTCGGTTCAAACAGCTGCTTAAAGTGAGGTTTTAGCAAAACAGCACAGTCTCATTAGCCTGAATCACAAAATGAAGCAGCTCTAACTAAACATTCCAAGATGACAACTGGGTGGAGTGTACAGTCTCATGTCTGTACCTTCAGGAAAAGATGAGTCAAACCATAAACATAAAGTCCACAAAATCAATTCCCCTTCTCTCTCTCTTGGTTGGTCAAAAGCGTTACTGTCTACTGTGTGGCTTCTCAAGCTCATATTTTTCCACCAAGTCACCTTTTTACTGCCATTTGTAGCCACCATGAATTAATCATGCTACGCTGCCTAGAGCTGCTATAAAAACATTCCCCCATTTTGAAAAAAATACACTTGTTTGACTTGTTGTAGTGTGTTAGATGAGAAGATGGATATCACTCTCACATCTGACCCCACAGCGTGCAGCCTGTTAGCGCAGCTTAGCATTAAGACTGGAAACACTTACTGATTAACAGTTTTCATCTTATTATTTAATCGTTTTAAAAACCTGAGTGCAAAACAGACATTTTGTTGCCACAGCTGTATTTATATATTCTGTATTTATATATTCTGAATGAGCGTTCTTCTCCTTTGTCAGCTCGTGTACGAGTTCTTTCTGCGTTTCCTGGAGAGCCCGGACTTCCAGCCCTCCATGGCCAAACGCTACGTCGACCAGAAGTTCGTCCTGCAGGTTAATCCTCTCTCCTTCCCACTCCTTGAAATCTGCTGTTTGTTTGCTGAAAGACGCTGTCAGACTCTAAGATGTTTCTAAAATATGAAGAAATGGGACGATATAAATAAATGAGGTTATTTTTTGAAAGACACCAAATTCTACTCTTAAAGTGCTCATGTTTTATTATCTAGGTTTGGGGGCACGCTTAAAAAATTGTCTTAAAGATGTCACTGTGCTTATTATAGAAATTATGAGGAAAAAACAGTTCATGTAATATTAATTTTGCTCTGTGGGTGGTAAAAATAAAGTATTCCTGTGATGATGAAATACACAAACACTGAAGAGCTTCTGCAGATATTGAGATTGTTTTGGGTTAAGGAGCTGTGTGTAACAGTGAGGAGGTTAGCCAATGAATGCATACTGTACACACATGCAGTGTTTGTGTGTGTAATTATCCTCTTTGTGTGCAGCTCCTGGAGCTGTTTGACAGCGAGGACCCCAGGGAGAGGGAGTACCTAAAGACCATCCTGCACCGTGTCTATGGAAAACTACTGGGCCTCAGAGCCTACATCCGCAAACAGATCAACAACATCTTCCTCAGGTGAGAGGCTGCCATCTAGCCACACACAGGATTTAAAGGGATAGTTCACCCAAAATTGGAATCTCAGTCATTATTTACTCACCCTTATGTCGACTAAGGGCTGGGAGAAGTTTCAGAGTCCTCCATGGCTTCTCTGAGTTACAGGGGGTCTCGGCATAGCAGTGCATGTCCATATAACGGTTGCAAATGGATACCAACTGTCTTCATAACAAAAAGACACACCAAAAAACATCCAAATATCGTCCAAATTTGACGAACCGGGAAGAGGAGCTTCGAGAAGCTTCCGCTACAAAACAAGCTTGAAATATAGACTTATTTAATTTTTTTCGAGACAATTTCGCATTTTTCGGGCTTCAATACAAGACGGACATTACATACGAGCAACATGGAGGTATTTGGATGTTTTTTGGTGTGTCTTTTTGTTACAAAGACAGTTGGTATCCATTTGCAACCGTTATATGGACATGCACTGCTACGCCGAGACCCCCTGTAACTCAGAGAAGCCACGGATAACTCTGAAACTTCTCCCAGCCCTTAGTCCACATGAGGGGGAGGAGATAATGAGTGAAATTTCAATTTTCAATTTTGGGTGAACTATCTCTTTAAAGATGCTGTACATAGAGCATTTTAACACCACACACAAGCTGTCGCTCCTCAGTGTCCCATCAGTCTAATCTTAGCAAGGCTACAACAGAAACAGAGAGAAAGGAAAGGTGCACTGAACGAACTTTTTGTTCCTTTATTTTAATTCTAATTTTAATTTCATATAAGTTTTAGTTCCTGATATTTGTTCCTGGTCAAAAAGAAACAATTAACAGGAAGCACAAAGGTTTTTTTGTTTGTTATTTTTTGTTTTTATACAATACAATACAATACTTATACAATACAGGCATATGAACACATGTACAGACAAAGACATTGTTATCAAATTATCAATAATCTGTACAAGATAGATCTGTACATACACATACATACACACATATGGTTATAATGATAATAATATAATACTCACAAAAGTAACAGCAGATGATAAAAAGATGGCAATATCAGAATAAAAAGGAAAAGGAGGAAGCACAAGGGTTAATGGAAGAATCAGTATTGTGCACATGGACAGGCATGACTGTGCACATTTGCTCCGTCAGCCCGGCGTCTTCCTCCTGTGAGCTGGATGGCTGTGTGTTGTTGACACAGATCTCATCAGATGCTAACCAGAGTGCTGTGATGTACAATCACCTCTCATCTCTGTAGCTCACCAAGTGAGGCCGAGTTGTTGCCTTTTGTTGCGCCCGCAGTATAATTCAAGCGCGGCGGAGCGGCGGCGCTGCAACAAGCTCTGTGTCTGCCTCACTTCACTGCTTTTAGTCTAATTATTTGTGCCTCCTCACAGCTGCAAAGCAAGCATATTTCATCAGGCCGTATTGTGCTCCTTTATCGTACATTTGCCTCTTAGGTGATGTCAGGAAATGTATTGTTTTTTTTTTTTTTACAGGAGCATCAGGACATTTTAAAGCATTCAGCCACTTAATGCAAAGAATGTGTTGATGTGTTGGTAGATGTGACTGTTGTTGAACTGGGAACTGCTGCTTGATCTGTGCATGTGCTGTTTCTGACCTTTAGGTTCATATATGAAACTGAGCACTTCAACGGAGTCGCAGAGCTGCTGGAAATCCTCGGCAGGTTTGTACTCACACACTCACACACTTCATAGTGTATCATGGCCTGACGAATGCATTTCAAACCAAATTTAATAACAGACACTCCCAGGCTCTATGTGGCCAGCTGCTCCTATTCATGAGGCGGCTAGTAACCCAGTGAATTAAACAACTATGAAAAATGACAAGAAAGCATAAGCACTATTTTCATCTTTCATTCATCATCGTCGCTCCCTTATTCTTATCGAGTGAAGAAACCTGCGGAGAGCCTGTTGGAGTGAGAATTGAAAGATGACGAGGGGAGCGAGTGAGTAAAGGTGGTGGCAGGGAAACAGAGACAGAAACAGGAGGCGGGTTAAAGACATAAATGAGAGATGACTCAGAGGCTTGTGTAGTTTGTTGTCTCTGCGGCCAGTAAAAGAAACATGAGCAAGATAGAAATGAAGAGAGATCAAGGCAGGAAGTCAAACTGATAAACAGGTGCTCTGCGCTCCGCCTGCGCACACACACAAATCAATGAAAACAAGAATGGAAAGATGACAGTAATAAAGAAAAAGACAGGGAGAGAGAGATGGAGGGTGGTTATAAACAAAGAGATTTTTATCTCATTTGTTTTCCTCACTTGGTCTAAAGGCAAGATGGTAAAGGCAAGGGGAAGTCTACCAGCTCTCTGGCTTTTGGGCTTGTGTCTTGTTGGGTTTGAGCTGGGTGTCTTGTTGTTATCACTGTTAGGAGGCTTCACAAAGAGAAAATAACTGACAGTCGATTTGCTCTGGAGTGTTTGTCTTATTCTGAGCAACACCTCTGTTCACACAGTCTAGTCAAGAAGCACAATGTTATTCTTTCTCTAAGAGAGAGCAGCAGACGCTTTCATCATTTCACTCTTTTCACGCTTTCTTCAAGGACACTGGACATGAGTCTGGGACTGATCTGAGAGAAAAATCTGTAAATATGAGAACGTCAGCAATGAGAGAAGTTCATACAATGATATCAACTCCATCGCAAATGCCCATTTCTGGAGATGTGCATATAGTAGTTAGCAACAACAGAGTTATATATATATTTGTGTATATATTTTGGGAGCTTTTGGGCCTTTAATTGATAGGATAGCTGCAGAGAGACAGGGAATGGGGAGACAGAGAGGGGTGGAATCAAACTGGGGCCTCTGCATGGGGTGTCAGCTCTACCCAGTGAGCTAAACGACGCCTGAAGTTTGATTCTTGTTTAATGACTTGAAGCCGGTGGCACTAAGACCATATTAACACGGCAAGCTACTGTACAACATAATATACTCTGGTGCTTCATTTCACGTATACAAATGTAATCAAAATACAAATAATACCCTATATATTCAAAATATAAAATACATACCCTACCAATAATAACCACCACAACTATAAACATAGTTAATATTTACAGTAAAAAATAAGGTGTAAATACAGATAGAATGAATATGTACACTTACCTATTATATTTATAGCATTGTGAACATGGACTTTGCATTTTGTAAAAAAATTTATTATTCAAATTCATTACACAAAGATCCACAGAGTCACCATGTAACATAAGTATCAGATGTTGCTTCTTTACATGAGCACAAACCTCATATCATATCATATTATAATAATATATCTGCAGAGGTCAGCACCGTGACAGGACGCAAAGCAAAAAAGGGATGCAAATATTTCTCTTGTCTTTTCTAACTTAAAGGATGAAGAGACTCATTCAGAAGCTTTGCTTTTTACCCGAAAGGAGGTTATGAGTTTTGAGAACTAACAGGTTAATGAAGGAGAGAGGGAAAGAGGTGGAGGAGAGAATGTATCCAGGGTGAGGAAAGAGGGAAGAGGGATAAGAGATGGAGGGAGGATGAGTAAGTGAACAGTCAGTGAGTCAGAAGTGGAAGAAAGAGGGAGGAGGGAGAGCAGGAGAGGAGAGAGAGAGGCTTGTATTCATGTTGGTGGTAACAGAGGTATTTATAGCTCCTCCCACACGGAGAGAGAGACGGGCGAGAGAGGATGCGTTGCACAGAAAGAGAGAGAGAGAGGAAGAAGAGGACAGAGGTATTGAGAAAAAAGGGTGAGAGGAAGAGAGACAGATTAGAGGAACAGCAGGAGTGAGACATTATTGAGGGAATAAACAGACAAAGCTGCTGACAGCACACACACACACACACACACACACACACACACACACACAGGTAGACTGATGCACACACACTCATATAAAAGTGACAGAGCGCTGCTGAATAAGTGTCATTCTTTCCAACTTTAGTTCCCTCACACCCCTCTGTGTGGCGGCTGCAGCACCACTGTGTCAGTGGAGTAGTGAGCACAACTCACCACGCATTCGTCCAGTCACTTGGAAATGGACTTGGTACCAGAATAGACTCGGTCACACGGACGAGTGCAGATGTGAACTGGCAGTTTTTTGGAGCAGTATGTGATGTAAATAGATGTCAGATCCACTGCTGCTCTCTGCAGAGTTAAAGTGAATTAATATCACTGTGGACTGAGATCAGGGTATTTTCTGATCTGAATTGATTGGTCAACGGGCCAAAAATGTGTGAATATCAACTTTGCTATCTCTGCAGAATTATCAAACATTCATGTTTTTCCTGATTCTGTCGGACTGCAGTTGTAACAGAAACATAAAAACAAGCAATTTGAGGGAAAGTGATGATGAGCTGTTTTCTTTATATAGTATATTCAGAATTTTTGATCATTTTAAATGTTTAATTCATTAAAGTCGAGTAAGAAATCTTAAAAAATGACTCATTAAAAGCAGCTTTAATCATTTAAAAAGTCTCCTAATCGGTCATATCAACATATCCAGGCACCACAGACTGTGACTGTAACTGACTTCTCGTCTCTTCTCCAGCATCATCAACGGCTTCGCTCTGCCTCTGAAGGCCGAACATAAGCAGTTCCTGGTTCGCGTCCTCATCCCGCTACACACGGCGAAGTCCCTCTCCATCTTCCATGCACAGGTCAGTGATCTCATCCTCCAGACTTCACACAATATGAAGTTATTTGTTCACCTTTAAGGCTTGTTATAACCGTTTCTGACACCTAAAAATCATCTAAAAAGGTCTTGTGGTGTTTTTCAGGATGTAAATTGTATTTCGACTACATTAGATCCTTGATTGATGGAAACACACTTTACTTCAGAGACACAACACCTGACATTACGGCTCATTGTGTCTCAGTCTACAGACATTTAGCCTGAATACGGTGTTCATGTTTAACCCTTCTGTTGTCCTTCTGGGTCAAATTGACCCAATCTGTTCCCTACCTCCATCCTTCCTTCTTTCCTTCCTTTCTCTCTTCCTTCTTTCCTCAATCATTTTTCCCTTCCTTCTTTCCTTCCTTTCTTCCTTCCCTGCGCCCTTACTTCTTCTTTCTTCCTCTTTTGATCCAATTGACCTGATCTGTTCCCTATCCCTCCATCTTTCTTTCATTTTCCCTTCCTTCTTTCCCTTCTTCCTTCCTTCTTCTTTCTTGAATGAATCTGTTTCTTCCCTCCATCTGTCTTTCCTTCCTTTTTCCCTTCCTTCTTTCCACAATCCTTTTTCCCTCCCTCCCTCCCTTCCTCCCTTACTTTCTTCCTTCTTTTTTGACCCAATCTGTTCCCTCCCTCCTTCTATCTTTCCTTCCTGTTTTCCCTTCCTTCTTTCCTCCTATCTTTCCCTTTGTCCTTCCTTCCTTCCTTCCTTCCTTGACCCAGGAGGACAGCAGGAGGGTTAAGAGTGAAATATAGGAACCATTCATTATTATGTAAATCCTAACAGCTTCTATAACAGCAGTGGTAGTTAGTGGTTTCTACAATGTGTGAAACCTGCCACTAGGAGGCAGAGTCGAGTCACAGATCACACTGCAGAGACGCTCTCACCTTTGAATTGAGTGTGCGCTTTTGGTTTCTAGGGTGTGTGTGTGTGTGTATGAGTATGTGTGTTTAGGTTATCAAAATATTTGATGACACAGATGGCAATCAGTCTGTTGTGTGTGCGCTCATGTGTGTGCGTGTGTTTGTGTCTTTTATTTGTGTCACATTATTTGATTATGCAGAAGGTACAGTTTGTTCTCCGCAAATTGGTCTGTGGTAGTGTGTGTGTGTGTTGTGTTGTGTGTGTGTGTGTGTGTGTGTGTGTGTGTGTGCATGTGTGTGGGTGGTAGAGTGGGTGCTTGTGTTTGTGTATTCTGGGTCTCAGCATCACCGTGCCCTACATTTCTCCTCCCCGTCTCTCCCCCTGTGGTTCACACACATACATTATTCACACACTCAAACACACACTCAGTTTGACAGGGTCACAGGGGAAACAGTGTGGAGTGGACAGCAGCAGTTTTGCTCCGGTAGGTGTGGCTATGCCGGAGTGACCCAGTTCTGCATCGAAATATCAAAATATAATATCGGAGCAGCACCTTTTTATTAATGTTTTAGGTTTCTCAGCACCGTGAGACACATTTGAGTCATCGCTCCTCTAGTCTGTGAAGGGTTTTCCCATTTATATTCATGCCACTGAATTGTAATAACAGCTGTCGGAGCTATAGTGTGCAGCCACAACATGGTTACACATCATGGCTCCGAATTTCAGAAAGCAAATGCATTGATATTACATCAAACCTACTGCACATGACAAATCCACTCACAGGCTGATTGGTGCAGTTTATGATTCAGTCACTTCAGTTCAAACAGACACACAACACCAGGAACAACATTTTTACAATTTTCGCTTAATTACACTTTACACTGTGTGGACGGAGTAGGCTAGTGTGTGCACTGCTGAGTTTTAACAGCGTGGTCATTTCCCATCGCCATAACTGAACCTATGAAGAGAAAATGAAAGTTATAATATGACTTTTCCACATTAAGATAAAAAAAATAATGATGAATGTGAATAATGATATATGGTTTCAGTTGTGTACTTGAATTGTCACAAGTGTTTGCAGCAATTCCCAAACCTGAAGAGCTCTGTGACTTTAATCATGTGTCACACTGAACCAGTGGTGTTCACAGATTTTTTGAAGGGCAGGGGCGAAAAGAAAAAAAGGGGCCCCCCATCCCCCCTCTGTGCACACCACTGCACTGAACTGAGTTTTAATGTAAAACTGCTTTATTTGAGGTTTTTCTACTTTTAATCTCCTGGATTTAAACTGTGGTTTATCCCACCTCATGATTGTCTGGATTATAAATTCTCAGAGAAATAATCCAAACAGATGTTAACAGCAAACAGTGTGCTCAATGCGAATCACTGCGAAGTAGCTTAGCTTTCTATGTGAAAGCTTGTAAGCCTTGTTTAGAGGCTGTGCTAACTGAGGGACATACAGAATGATGGGTCCTTCTCCGTGCTCCAGGCCAGGCAGGACTATGAGGTCATTTAAACTTGACTTTGACTTCAAACTAAATGAAAGCATGAATAAGCACATTTGTACTGTACCCGACAAAGTCATAGAAAGAACTGTAGAAGCCTGGCCATTTACTTTTTAATGTGCAGGTCATCACAAATTCACAAAGCAAGGCCGACTCTCCACAATGAGTCATCCCCAAGAAGTAGAGCTCAGTTTGACCTGTGGCCTTGACAAATCAATACTGGTAAAATCTGCCTCTGACAGACTACACTGTCCATAATCCTTAGCCTAACAACGACCTGCTGCACCCACAAATCCCATCCTGACAACAGAATCCAACATCATATTTACCCCGAGCCATTCCTCTAATGCCTCACTAATGCTTTAAATAGTCTGACCGCTCAGCACCTTGATTTTAATCCTGCTATTTTTCCTGCTTTTCTTTTGATTCGAGCCTGACATCCCTGCTTTCACCAGTCCCTTTTTTTAGCCTCCGCTCCCTCCCTCCCTCCACGTGCCTCTGTAACCATGCTGTGCTGCGAGTGAAGGACGGGAAAGTTAGGGATGGAGTAGACAAACAAGAAAGGTACACTGTACTAAGGAAAGGGGATTAGACAGGGAAAAAAAAAGATGAAAGCTTTGTGTGATGATGTGAAAGCCAGACAGACACAGCGGCAGACGATAGAGCTGCAGGTCAAGAAAGAGACAGAGAAAGACACAACAAAGAAAAGAAAGTAAAAACTGATCGTCTGTCTGTGACCGTTGGACTGGACAGTTCACTGCACCTTTATTTTATTGACATTTGAATGTAGTCATGTGAACCCTGTAAAATGCAGCAGCACATTAATAATGTGAACAAGCAGATGTATTTATAGGACAGCAGAGAAAAGACAGAGGCAGAGACAAGAGTCTAAACTCTATCTCACATTGCCCTTAAGGGACTTTGTGTGTGTGACATCACTCCTTCCGAAGTAAACACACGCACACACAGTCTCCGTCGCCACGGTGCCCACTCGCCCCGGCAACCGTCATGGGTGGAGGGGGCAACCGCAAAACACACACACACACACACACACACACACACACATTCGCTGAATAATGGGAAATGAATGCAGATCATATAAAAGGAGACAAGACCTGATGCAGAGCTGCACACACACACACACACACACATACGTATGCTTGCACACGCACACAGGCATACACACACCGACAACTTTGCGAAACACACATCTCCCCTCGGAAAACTTGTCTTTCCGATCTTTAACTGTGTATAATCCTGAGGGATAAGTGCTAAGATCCCCTCGTCTCCTTGACAGCTTCAGGGAATGTGTGTGTGTGTTTCTGTGTTTTTGTGTGTGTGTGTGTGTGTGTGTGTGCGTGTGTGTGTGTGTGTGTGCGTGTGTGTGTGTGTGTGTGTGTGTGTGTGTGTGTGTGTTCTAACCCCGTCTCCTCTCTGCTTACAGCTGGCCTACTGTGTGGTGCAGTTTATGGAGAAAGATGCTACAGTCACTGAATATGTAAGACTGTTATTTATGATGCTGCTGTACTTACAACAACACACACGCTCATCATTTTGTGAAATGTTGGTGCCTGTTTTTGTAGTTTTGTCCATGTGGCAGAAGTTTAAAAGCTGCACTGAACAACATTTTTATATAACCAGTGGGTGGTGAAAGTGACGTGTGAGAGCCACAGAGGTTCTACCTGGTGAACATGGAAGAGCAGTCAGCAGCTGGACAGTCAGGTTTTTTCCTCACGGCAGATTACTATATTTATATTAGGAAGTGCACGATAGAAATGATGGGCAATACTGCTAAAAAGCTGTAATTAATAGAAGTGATCCTTTAATATTATTGCCACATGACCTTCAAACATTATTATCAGTTTAAAGGGATAGTTCGACATTTTGGCAAATTGGCCCATTGCCATAATCCCTATAGTCATAGCAGTAGGTTTGTTACCTTTAATTGTCGGTGCAAGCTATTTTTAGAACAGCGGAGCAGAGCCGTGAGCTGCTCAGAGCTACGCTATGGAGGCTCATGGGATTTCTTGGTTTCCCTCATCAAACTCATCAAATACACAATCCAACAACTCCAAAACGCTCTGGTGGACAAGTTGTGACCTGCACATTCACCACGCTATGAGATAATAATGTAACGTTATGAGACGTAGTTGTTTTCAAGGAAAATTCATGCAAAACCGCTGATGCGTATTCCCGTCAGGGGCAGTTTTGCTGCAAGCAGTCTCTGCATTTACCTCGAAAACAACTCTGTTTCCGGAAACCAAGAAATCCCATGAGCCTCCGTAGTGTAGCTCTGAGCAGCTCGTTGCTCTGCTCCACCGTTCTAAAAATAGCTTGCACCGACAATACCAGGTAACAAACCTACTGCTAAAACTATAGGGATTATGGCAATGGGCCAATTTGCCAAAATGTTGGACTATCCCTTTAAGTAGTTCACCAGTGTTAACTACGCTGGTCAGGGAATTGATTAGATTGATTATTAGAAGCTACTTCATCATTCACCAATAGGACAATAAGAATGAGAGTCAGTACAAAGTTAACATCATACTTATTAATGCCTCTGGCAGAGTGTGAGCCTGAGTTAATGGAGATGGTACAGATGGATGGCAGCCAGTGACCCTGCTGAGCTAATGGCTGCTGTGTTTATTTATAATCATGTGTTTCATATTCTCTCTGCAGATCATCAGAGGGCTGCTCAAGTACTGGCCAAAAACCTGCACGCAGAAAGAGGTGAGACTGCAGAAAGAAAAAAGATGGCCTGGACTGGAGCATTTTTACAAAATTGTATTTTTGTATAAAATGTGTTGTGTGTGTGTGTGTGTTTAGGTGATGTTCCTGGGGGAGATCGAGGAGATCCTGGATGTGATTGAACCATCTCAGTTCGTTAGGGTCCAGGAGCCGCTCTTCAAACAGATCGCAGCCTGCATCTCCAGCCCTCACTTCCAGGTTCAACCCACACCTCTGTCTCATTTCAACCCACACATCACTGTCTCTGTAGCGTCCTCTACACAACCTGACTGAGGATAATAACACAAATAAAATCATGCTTTCATATTAAAAGGAAACATTCATCTGATTACTGTATTCACTGTAGAGACAATTATATTACATTATGATAAATGTGTGTGTCTTTGTGTGTGTGTGTGTGGCTCAGGTTGCGGAGCGGGCACTTTACTTCTGGAACAACGAATACATCCTCAGTCTGATAGAGGAGAACTGTCAAGTCATCCTGCCGCTGGTCTTCGCCACCCTCTACAGAGTCTCCAAGGAGCACTGGAACCAGTCAGTGGCACACATCGACACAACCACCTCATAAATACAACTCACCACTCCGTTCACAGCTTTTCTTTTTAGTTTTAGGCTGATTTGTGGCGTAGCCATGAGCTCTCAGTGTTTGGATAGAAAATGGCTGCTTCTGAAATGACTTCCTGTCGGTCCTCTGTCCAATCAGAGGGAGAGATGCGTTTCGTGGGGGAGCTCCAATCAGGATAAAAGCCACAGCGCTGACCCTCTCTGACACGGCAGTTGCTTTAAAATGTCTAAAAACACTCCAACAGGGACCAGTGAGGAAGAATGCACTAAGTTTTTGATTGGCCTGTCTGTCAGGTTATCTGAGGAGGGAAAAATGCAGCACCCAATAAAAAAAGAAAAAAGAAAAAAGAAAGAGAAAAAGTCATCTGGCAGCTGAAGTACCAGTGGAGCTGTGCAGTTTGGTCCCACTGCAACATGCACTATTTTGGAGGGTAATAAATAAAAAATCTATTTAGCTCAAAATCCAAACTCGTCCTTATCCATCCTAACACTCAGTAATGACAGAAGTATTTAAATAAATACTTATATAATATATACATTATATTATGATTTATAATATTATAATAAAAGAGTATTCCATTACATTTACCAGCAAAAAGTACCTGAGTATCAATAATAACCATCCCTTCCAGAGTGTTTTTGTACATATTATACATCATGTTAGATTATTATTACTGATACATGAACTTGGAAGCAGCCTTTTAATGTTTCGTCTTGCTGAAGTTGAACCAGTTTCCTTTTTTGTTCAGATAGTCTGCAAAGTAAAGTATTTCATAGGTAGTAGCATAAAGGGGAAATGTAGTTAGTTCAGCTAACAGACCTATAACGTACCAGAGACACATGACTGTTATTATTTAGTCCGTCTCCTTCGAAACACTGGCTTTTCTGCCTCCTCACCCACAATCCCCTGGGACAGACCATCAGCCACATTAACTCTGTTCCATCTCGTCCCTCCAGGACCATCGTGTCTCTGATCTACAACGTGCTGAAGACCTTCATGGAGATGAACAGCAAGCTGTTTGATGACCTCACTGCCTCCTACAAAGTGGAGAAACAGAAGTGAGTGTGACTCACTCTCTTTGTGTGTGTGTGTGTGTGTGTGTGTGTTTGTGTCACTAGATACAACAGTGACAACAAGAGGAAGAAATAGCAGGTTCTTAAGTCATGTTTTTAGTTGTTTGTTCCATTATCCGTCACATTGTATTTCTCACTGTGAGCACGTCTCGCTTAGGTCATCTTAAAACACACACCACATCGTGAACGCACTTATACACTACTCTACGTCAAACTCAAGAGATGATAGGAGAATAAAACACTAAGGAATAGCTCAATGTCGTCAGAAACGTTGAGCTCACTGTGAGTGTGTGTGTGTGTGTGTGTGTGTGTGTGTGTGTGTGTGGTGAGGTGGAAACCAGACTTGAGACTTGTTCAGCTTAGCTTAGCATAAAGTTTGGAGAAGCAGCCGACCTCTGATGCTGTGTATGCTGTGGTATACAGGTCATACACACTGTGAGCAGGGGGAGTGACTCCGTACATCTATCTGCATGTGTTTGACATTATGTGGTGGTCACATGACATCCCAGTGTCTTAAGGACAAAGTCAGGGGACATATTTCACTTTGTTTCTCCATAACCCACAACTCTATAACTACTGAACAAACCAAAGCACAGAACTAGATTTTAAACATTATTGTATTAAACTGTCAATAAGAAATAACTCACACTGATGACACTGGAGTCATGAGCTGAAGGTATCAAAGGTAAAAGTGTTACATCACTGCTCTAAAGGTATAATTGTCTCAACCCTGTCAAAGCACACACTACTGAGCCCTGAACATTTAATAGAACATATTATCATACTTTATATTATTATATTATATTGTATTGTATTTTGTAATAGTGTATAATATTTTGACATCTTTCTTCACAAGAAAAAAGCAAAACAATGTGCCAAAATATAGAATTTCTCCTTTAAAGGTATAAAGTGTAGGAATTCCCCCCATCTAGTGGTGCGGTTGCATATTGGAACGTATTCTTGATGTTGCATTCACGTGAAATGGTGCAGACGTCAGACAGACAACAGACGCTGCATGTAACAGGATAAACAAGCCTCTATGTAAACAAGTGGTCCGCCAGCACGAGGCAAAACAATACAGGCGTGACAATATGTTGTCATGGTGATGTCGTTTTGTTTACCTGACCGACGTTTTACCGTCTGGTTGGTTTGCCAGCGGCCGTCTGCCTGACTGCACCTGAATGCAACATCAGTGCCTCCGTCCTTCCTCACACTACACAGTGGTGACAGTTTTAACAGGCCGAGCCCACAGCTCCGGGGTTACCTACAGTCACGCTGAAACTTAACGTAAAAAATGGCGATGCAACATGGCCGCCTCGGTTTGATGCCCCCCCCCCCCCTTGTATATTTGTAACAACTTGTAACAACTCATTCTAAGGTACCAGAAAGCTTTCATTTGTATGCGGGTGTGATTCGACTTCAGTGAAATACGTATTTATGAACGTACGTATTTATACGTATTTATTTGATTTTTGCTAATAAAAAGCCAAATAAGTTACATACTGGGGCTTTAAAGGAACAGCAGGTTTTAAAGGACCGGTCCCTGCCTGGTCAGATGCGTACATGAACTGATGAAGCCTCTTGGATGAGAGGTGAAACGTCTTCCTAGACAAATAACCAAGTCCAGTTGCATTTGATTTAAATTTTCTTTGGGGATTTTAAAGGGCTGTAATAAGAATCCTAACATTTTATTTACTCCATCTTTATCTTGTTCTCTTTCTTCCTCCATGTCTCATGTGTACAGTCCGTACAACAGCTACAACTGCTGCTCGACAGGGGAGAGAAATATTAATGTGTTGCCTGCGAGCCATTGGATGCATCATTAGCTCGTTCATCAGGTCTTTTCTCTTCATCCCCCTCTTTTCCCCTTCGTCCGTCTTCTCCAGGGAGCTGAAGCGAGAGAGGGAGCGCGCCGACCTGTGGCGAGGCCTGGAGGAGCACCAGGAGCGCCGGATGCAGATGCTCACCGAGGCCGCCAGGAACCAGCGCAACCTCCAGGAGCGAGGAGAGAGAGGGGAGCCGCCCACCCCCTCGTCCCCGCAGACGGCTCACTCCGACCAGCCCGAGCCCAAACCCAGCGGGGCCTCCTCCGGGGCCGGGGAGAGCGCCACCTAGGTGCCGCTCCGCAAACGGTTGAATAACACAGGGGTTAGGGGACAGGGAGAAGACGTGAAAGCTGATGGTGGAAGTGTTGGGAGACAGAGAAAGGTACAAAAACGAATCCTCTGGTTTTTTTTTCTATCTTGTGTCATGGAGGTCGCTTTTTCTAAAAAAAAAAACGAGAAAAAAAAGCACACACACTCGGTGATCCAAGGTAGAAAATGTACCTCTTCCCTGACGGAGTTGTGTGAAACTGGTTCACTTTTTGCTGTACACACATTATGTTGCAGATCAGAAGATGAATATCATCCCAAAGTGCAGACCTGTCATTTTAAAGTAAAGGCTGGTTTATTAAACTGCAGGTCAGTGCCTGCTTCAAACCTGCCTCATTATAAGAGATGAAATGTCTCTTTTGGTGCAACACTAACCGAGTTAACACGTGTCTAACTTGTCTTAACATTTACCAACCAGAGTCTGTACTGTGCATCGTATTTATCTTTTGGTCACAGATGCTTATTTCATGCGTGGATAGCACAATACATTAATAAACAAAAGAAGCAATTTCACACAAATGTCCCAGAGTTAAAGCCACACAGACAAGACTCACACACACACACACACACACACACACACACACACACACACACACACACATGCAAACACAGGCACATATTTACTGTAAATATGAGAAGACAAAACTACAGAGAGTGTATCCAGGTAGACAAATCTCACACACCAACATCTGATTGATGCACCAAAAATATTTCACACACACACACACACCCCTATACATGCATACATACATACATGTTCACTCACACAGCCAACTCCTCTCCCATTCTGTCGGGTTCCATGAAAGACGAGCCTAAAGTCCCCCGAGGTTAAATAACCACTGATGAAGATGATAATGATATAAAGTACAATAATGTTCCTTCTTCTTACTTGTTACTCTACTACTACTACTCTACTCTAAGTACTACTGATAATGATGATGATGATAATGTTTTTATATATATACATATGTCTCTGGATATTTCTGTTGTGTATTATGGGAGAAACACTAGTGTAGCAGATACCATAAAGGGGAAGGCCGGCTCGAATTCTGAGTTCACATCACATGTTAACTGTATGAGGCCATAATGTGAGAGCTGAAATTCAGCGGAATTCCCCTTTAACAGATCTTAAAGAGGGGAAGGAATGAGCTGGATTTGTGGTGGCCGATTTTTATTTTATTTTGAAATCCCGGATGTCGGTGGCTTGGTGAGTGGACTTTTAAAGGGGCACTGCGTTTAAAAAAATCCCAAAACATTCCACGTTCAGAGGTCGTTACTGTGTCGTTTACTTTGGATTAAAGGTGCACTGTGGAGTTTTCTTTGAAACAAAGTTTGTGTTTACATTCAGTGTTACTCACCTAATCACATTGTGCGTATCCTTGAGACCTAACAAATGCGTTGAATGCATTTCCTTTTCTTCCAAAGCTGATTTGTGGCATGCCCATGTATGATACCAACTAAAGGAACCACTCATCGAAATATCACCGCTCCATAGCACCACGGTTGGTTCAGAACTCCACAGGGCACCTTTAAATTTAGATGCTGAGGCCTGCGGTGATTTTTGTGGAACATTTTAGTTTCAAAGTTGATCGATTTTACTCTTTTACTCGTCACATTTTATCGAGTTGAATCCAGAGAGCCGCCCAAGCGTACAACCAAAAAAAAAAAGAAAGAAAAAAAAAAAAATCAGAATCCGAGCCGATTCAGTACGCCCCACCCAACACGGAGGTTACCAGAGGAAGAATGAAGCGCACCACATGTGTGTCAAAAAACCAAAAGGAAAGCACCACATTCCAGCTGGATTTCTGAACCCGGAGCGTCTGTTCCTTTAGGCTCAGCAGACCTGACGCTGCTAGATGGCGACCATGGCGATGATCCTTTGTTTTTGTTTTTGTTTTTTTTTCTCGGTGTGAACCAACAAAAATCTGTTTATTCTTGTCCGATTATTACGATAGAGTGACGGGATAAAGAGAGGGTGGAAAAAAAAAACAGAAAAAAATTATTTTAGCAATATTTTCATTCTTTCAGGATAATCTGTGTTTTTACGGGGGTTAAACAAGAAGTGGGTGTCACACTCAAATGTTTACCCCCCACTCTTGTTTTTACTCCTGTTGCGTCCTTGATATTCACATTGTCTTAAAGGTACTTTCTGTGTACATTTATTTGATGAAAAACGACTTTTGCTTTGTAATTATGTTGTTTATTTTCTTGGTTTTTGTATGATCTTGTTCATTTTGTGGAAAACTGATACTGATGCTATTTATTTTCTATTTGATCAGGAAATGTAACCTTATTTGAAGATGATGGTCAGGTTGTGTGTGTGTGCGTGCATGTGTGTGCGTGTGTGCGTGCAACCGGTGAGTGAATCAGCGCGCGGGAGACGTGCGTAGACAGAGCGACGGAGAACGAGAGACAGCCGTCCTCTCTTTGCTTCTTTTTCTCTCTCTCTCCTTCTCTCCTTCCTGAAGGACAGCGTTTGAATCCGAATGTATCGCAGAGCAAGTCGATTGATTGTTTTTTTGACGCTTGAGACGCAGAGATACCTGTCGGCTGCTTCGTTACCAAACATTCAGAAACTCTTCAGACCAGCAGTTTTTCCAAACACTCACTTCAGCTCCTGCCTGAGTCAACAAGGTTGTGAAATCCATTCTCCCTGCAGCCCCCACATTGGCACTTAAAGGTTCTATTGAGTTGATAACAAGTGTTGTCGACGCTCTAAGCTTGATTTGACTTGTTCAGGCTGTGATCACACCTCATCTGTCGCTGCAGCGGTTGCTACCTTCAGACATTGACACTGCAGCTTTGTGTTTCATTTCAGTTTAGAACTCCCAGCACATTTGTCCGTCAAACAAATGTTGCTAAGAAAAAAACTAAATGTAATTCAAGATTCACTTATTATCTTTTCCTCCAGCCTGTCCTGGTCTTCATCAGGGACTGGGGTCGCTCAGTGGCTGTCATGTGGTAACATGATGGCACATGAGGCATCTCCGTGACAACTGAGCATGATCAATCTGCTGATGAAGGCTGTGAATTATGATTGAAAGCTGTGGAAAAAGCTAAAAATCACGTTAGGATTACTGGTATTTACGTACATATGGTTTTGGTTCCCAGACACTGGACCTCTAAAAAAAGGTGCTTCAACAGACATACAAATCAGCAAAAAAAACTAGGGAAATCAGGATTTTAATTTTAATTTTTTTCAAAATTTTCTGTTAAATATAAAAAATTCTTATCATTTTAATTAACTTGTGACCTATTTTACAGCCCCATCAGGTCCTGACCCTCAGGTTGGGAACCACTGATATAAGCCTCTTTTCTTGTCTTGGCTATTTTGTTCTCAGCACAGGAAAGTTGTATGCACTGATGGATTAGGTGTGGTCGCAGCCTCGTATCAATGAACACCTCAAAACCTGCACCTGCACCCTGTAGCTGCAGACCAAACAAAAAAAAGAGAAAAAAAAACTCCCTGTTGGATTTTAGACATTGTTTGATTCAGGCAAAAAAAACAACAACAAAAAAAACTCAAACATACAACAGAGACGAAACAAAACTTGACCTCGCTGTCATAAAACTCAGCTTACTTTATGATTTTGTTTTGGCTAGCTTATTCACAAACCCTCTTGATTGTTATTGTCAGTCAGTCAGCTGACTCGGGGGGGAAAAACAGAACCCCAGCTCCCACTGTTCTAGAATTCTCAATAATATTCCTCAGTTCTAGAATTTGGTCATCTGTTCTAGAACTACTCCAGAACAGGAAGCGAGAGAAGAGAGTGTGTTCGTAGAGAGAGCTCTGGTATCGCCTCACAGACAGCATCCAGTGCTGCTTTCATTCAGCCTCACAGCTCCTCTCTGTGGCCGCCGTCGGCCCGGGTTCAACTGCCGCTGTACATCAGAGCGGAGGTGTGATCGGACTCAGTGAAAGCAGCCAGGAAAGATAAAAACAGAGGAGGAGAATGACAGAGGAAAGAAAATACATAGAGTTAGACACGATAGAATGGCAATAAGTCAGAGCAACAGTAATGGAATGAAAATATAATGTTACCGAAACCTACAACCGCATTACGTAGCAATTTCACTGAATTTCTAGATTTGCACTGTCTGCCCAATGGTCTGTGTTTGTTGTGTTGAAGAAAAACCTTAGAGAAGATGATAAAGACGATGCAGAAGAAAAAGAAGATGTATATTTTGGGGACCAACACAGCGGTGGGGGGGTTTGAATGTAGAGAGGCTTACTACTGTACGTAACATTACAGGGGGGTGTAGAATGGAGGAAAAAAAACTATGTGCTAAAAATGAAACTTCACTTTGAGAAAACACTCCGGGAGTCTGAGCTGGTTTTTGTGTGTCGTCCTTTCTGATGCATTTCACTCAGAGCTGCACTGATTCATCTTTTATCACATGTTTTTTTAAGTTGTTAACGTGTGGTCAAGAACTCACAAAGCACCCAACTCTGTCACAGGCAGCTTTTATCAGCAAAAAGACAAAAGACACAAAACATAGAAAACACACGACACAAATCAAACACTTTCAGGCTGCTTGTTGGTGGAGACCAAAATAGTGCTACAACAAATGTGAACACCAGAAAGACAACTCTTCATGAAAGCTTTGTCGCAGCTGTTGGTTGTTAGCCGTTAGCCATTAGCCGCTAGCCATATCAGCTATAAGGAGAGAGATAGGAGTGTAATGTTGTCATCTTGTTGTCCTCCCACTAAGTGATTTAAAGTTGAATTAATGTTGGTTTAAATTCTCAACAAATGTATTTTGAAGACTTTACAAACAGGAACAACACATAGAAAACTGCTTCACATCTTTGAAGACCATCTTCAAATGCTAGGTGAAGTCTTTTTTCATTGGTTTCAATTCATTTTTATAGAAATAGGCAGGTTGAGCGGGCATATGTAGAGGCTACAGTCCTCACTGCAGTTGTTCCCGGTTCAAATCCCGCATCGGATGGCCCTTTACTACATGTCATTCCCCCTCGCTCTCCATGTCCTGTCTCTCTCACCTGTAGCCTACTATCCATAAAAAGCCCACAGTATTCACCTTATTCTCCGGGGCAACCATGGAGTCAATGGAACGCTGTAACTCAGAGAAGCCACGGAGGACTCTGAAACTTCTCCCAGCCCTTAGTCCACATGAGGGTGAGTAGATAATGACTGAAATTTCCATTTTGGGTGAACTATCCCTTTAAGTAAGTGGCTAAACCATGTAGAAACACTGGTGTGGTGTTGACTTAAAGAACAAACATGCTGGTGTAACATCAGAGGTGATGATCAGTGGAAAAGTTTATCACAAAAGTTCACAATTACGGGGAGCTCCAAGGGTTACAGCCAGGTTTTGCTAAACCATTCTCTAATAAGTACCTATGCAACTTCCTTTTTCATCAGCTCCAGTTTATGCCCTTAACTTTGAAACTGACTGAATGACTTATTAAAGTCATAGTCAGTGAACATTTGATCTAACTACAGTTCAAATGTTGCAGTAAAAGCTTCAAAAGCTCAGTTTTTTGTATTCATACCACCAACCCTTTGTCAGAGTTACTGTCAAGTTAAGCACTGACATTGCTGACATCATTGGGAGTAGACTAGTTGGATAAAGGACTGCACACACACACACATTTGGACACACGCACGCTCGCACACAGAGAGATACAGGCTGAGGTTAAGAAAACATAGACAAGCATCAGTATTTTCCAGGGAGTATCCATTATTTCTGAATTGGGGTCTCTAATGGTATTTCATTGTAATTGCTATGATGTCAGAGTGTCCGTCCGCCCTAATGGCCTTCTAAAAACAACAACAAGGACAGATTGGTTCCAGTCACTGGTTGTTGTCTGGGCAGAGAGACACAGGAGTCCAGCAGCTCGAATCTCTGCAAGATCTACAGCTCAGAAGGTGAGAGATGTTTTTTTTTCTCCTTTAAACATTTATGAAGTTAGTTGGAGCAGGTATGCTGCAGCAGAGAGAGACTAGAATTTATTTTAGGAGACTGAGCTGATTAAGAGGCAAAAGTCTACACAATTATCTCACCGTCAGTATAGTTTCATATCCCAGTTATTGTACTGTAGTGTAGCTTTAGAGCTCATGGAAGTAACTCCACATGTTTTTTTTCCTGTCATAATTCTTATATTAGGAGAAGTCATGCTGAGCTGAGGTGATTTCAGTTGTTTCAATTTCAGAAGTTCTCTTGAAAATAATTAAGCAGATGTCTCCAGCATCAGGAAAATGACTCTCAGAGAAACTGCTGCTCCTCATGCATGTGAAATGAAATAATAACTTCATGTCAGATTTATGATCAAATGTGGTTCTGTGTTAGATTGTCTCATTTATTTAATTCGTTTTGGTTTGGACAATAATCCTTTGAGCCTATTTAATAGTTTTTACAGTGCGTGGGTCAGTGAGTGGTGCTACTGGCTGCAGTAGCAAAAACAGACACTAGAGGGCGACGTGAGTGGTAGATACTCTCTAGATCTCTCCTTCCAGATGTGCTGGCAGTTTCTAACTAACATATAGACATACAGTATGTACACAAGTGATAGATGAATATGTTTCTACTATAAGAGATCAAACTGAATATTTAAGTCTGTTTTGGTTATTAATACATAGGACCTGAGTTACTCACTGATGAAATCATTGTTTCCTTCATAACACTGTAAACTTTATTGAGTCAGCTGATGTATGATGTTCATAAAAGCTTGAATAATAAAATCCACTCTCATCAAAGTCACTTTCTTCATCTCTCTCTCTCTCCATCCTACCCCAGCATGCATCCCAACCTTCTGTCCCTCTCTGTCCTCCTCCTCCTGGTTGCCAAGGCAGCCGTGGTGGTGTGCGTTACCGTAACGACCTCGCTCCACGGTTTCCGGGGATGCGCGGTGCGGGACATCACCTTTGTGGCCCAGAAGCCCGGCTGCAAGGGACTACGCATCACCACAGACGCCTGCTGGGGGCGCTGCCACACCTGGGAGGTAACACACACACAAAACACACACACTGAAGAGCAGCTCATCTGTTACATTTAGCTGATGCAGGAGACCCACTTACTTCCTCTGCTATTTCTGAAAGCTTCCATAATGGTGGAATCATGAAAGTTTAAATGAATGATTAATGACCCAGGATTCAGTCCAAACCATAAGAAGGCTGATGAGCCACTCTCAGCTCTGACCCATATGTCACTGTCATTAAACATACTCAAATCCCTCCAAGTTGGGTTATGGTTAGTGAACTTTCACCGAACTTGTTCTACTTTGCAGAGATTAAATTTTTTACCTCGGTGATTGAAAAACCAAGTTTAGTGGGTCAGGAACTCAGAGAGACTCAAAGTCTTTCGAAGAGAGAGCTGCCTGAGAATCACAGTGGAGATGACTCAGTGTCATGGCAGGAGAGAGATCCATCCAGATGCTCCACAAACACAACAAAACAAAACAGAAAAACACAACGTTATCAAGGTTAATTAATTAATAATAAAGAGTCTTTAACAGCATTACATTCTGCCATGGTGTATAGTGTGAGCATTTCACAAAAGTTAACTCACTAGTTTCTCCAGCAGATCTCATAATCTTCTTCAAACTCAGGAGAAAGTAGGCTACACAGATAGATTTACATCAGACTTATTGATCAGGCCTTTAACACGTTCACACAGTGTGAACAAATGTTCTAAAAGACATCTAGGTGTTTTTATTTTGGTAAGACAAAAAGACACTGAAAAGACCGTTACAGTGTTGCCTATAACAGTGTCAGTGCTGTGGCTGAGGTTTATGAGAAGGACAGAGTATCAGTTCCACTCAATGTTTGTTGATCAATTGAAAAGAAGCTCCTGTAAAAGTCATGCCTGTGACCTGTGTGTGTGTGTGTGTGTGTGATCCCTGCAGAAACCATTGCCGGATCCCCCCTACATCCAGCGACACCACCGTGTGTGCACATACAGCCGTAGCCGCCACATGACGGCGCGGCTGCCGGGCTGCCAGCCCCACGTCTCCCCTCTCTACCACTACCCCATGGCCCTGCACTGCCACTGTGCCATCTGCTCCACACAGGACACAGAGTGTGAGACGTTCTGAGGCCCAGAGCAGCACACACAGTCTCACCGAGCGCGAAGGGCCAAGGGTCGTGACATCGATACCAGTAACAACAGAAAAGGCTTTGAAGGACGTACAATCACATGCAATAACCTAAAGGAATCTCCACTGTAGACTGAGGACCGGCTGTACATCAATACACTATGTGACTGTGAGTGTGAAGGGAGAAATAAATCAAAATAAGAATGCCAAAATAAGCCTCCTGTGATTTCTTTTATTTTAAACACTGACTTGAAAAGCAAAGAGCACCTATGTGATTGTAACTATGACTCTATTATTTACTTCATATAAGCTGCAGCTCTGATTATAACCCAAATCAGAAAGCTTAGTGTTACATGAGCTGCCCTCAGGAGCCTTAACATAAAATGGAAAATTGTTCAACAAAACATTACAATTACAGATCAATTCAAATGACAAGCTTCAAATTGAACCCTGTATTAATCTCAAATAAAGGTTTTTTTCTGTCATAAAGTAATATCTTGTTAGCAGGAGTTTATATGTACCCATGTGGTTCATATTAGAAGAAGGAACTAGTGTAATAGTTGACCATCACAGAGAGATGGTAGTGGTGGTCAACTCATCTGTCCAGGACAACGTGCATGCTGTGTATTAACACTCACACTCATCAGAATATTCACAACTAATAACTAATAACTGATAGGTGCTCAATGATAGTCAGGTATGGGTTCCTGAAGAATCCTCCACTAGCAGTGTGTGTGTGTGTGTGTGTGTGTGTGTGTGTGTACAGCTGTTTTGGGTAACTGGTGACATTACAGGGACCTTTTGCCTTTTGGGGACACAATTCAACTCCCCACAATGTAGGTTATTCAGTCTTAATCTTAAAACATGTTAACATTTTACAATAAGGGTCCCTTAATTAACGTTAGTTAGTACATTATTAAGCATTAATATACTAATGTGTTAATTAATGCTGAGTAATGCATACATAATGATAACTAATTACATTATTCAACTTTTATTATTACTTAATAATTTATTAATTAACTTTGAGTTGTTAACATTAATTAACTGCTTACTAATAGGCTAATGTTTTCTAATCCTACGTAATACATAATAATGATTGTTAATATATCTGTAAACAGTTAATTAATGCTTAATAATGTACTAACTAATGTTAGTTAAGGGACCCTTATTGTAAAGTGTTACCAACATGTTTTAGGCGTAGTTAGGAGTCAGTGTTGGGGTTAGGTACATAGTGATCATGGAATAAATAATAGTCAATCTAATGTCCCCTAAAGGGATGGAAACAGGTTTGTGTGTGTGTGTAAATTAGAGGCTGAACACTCACAGTTGCAGATCAGAAATTTATTGAAACACAATCTCATCACAAACTGTACAGTGCATTCTTTCTCTTTTCATTTCATTGATAGTTCAAACATTCTTTGGTTTTATCAAATAGATATTATTTACAAAATGTCTTTCAGTTCAAATTCATAAATATAAATAAAATTTGTACATTCTTTAGTCTCTCGTCTGTGTTTAGTGGTTATTGAAAAAAATGAAACTGATTATTTCTGCTGATTTCAAAGACATGATTGACTGTGATGTTCTCGTTCATTCTGACGTATTTCAAAGTAAAAAAGAAAAGGTGAAACCAGTGAGTCTGATTATTAGTCTCTGAGTACCGACACCTCCTACTGAGTCACTACGTGTGTGTTTTTGATTTCTAGCTGCTTACAGTAAATCAAGTGTTTGCCAAGCCTCAAAGCAAAAGATAGAGAAGGTTCAGTTTGTGTGAATGGATTATACTGCCTTTAACACATGTGTGTGTCAATCAAGTTTTTTTTTTTGAAGAGCTACCCTTACATCACATTTTACACACAAGTAAACATACAAACACACACACATACACTCACACCAACAGCACATCTTAGTACACGAACATATTAAAATAATGGTTTATGGGTCCAGAGCTAATTTCACTCTGCCTGAAGGAATTTTGTTTGTTTTAGTGGAAAATTACAATCATTTGATCAAACCAGTTCATTCTCTGCGAAGAAGAGAGCAGATGAAGGTCAACCTGGTTTGGACATTAGGAACATGATAGAGTTCATTTTCAATCAAATAAGTTAAAGTGGATTTTCTTCAACACTGAAAGCGAGTGGATAGAAAAAAGGATAGCTGCTGGTGCATCAGTGAAACTCTTGTATTTCTGTTATTAAAGCCGTAGTTTGGTTCTTCTCCTGGTGAACATCTGCTACACAGCTCGTTTCAGTAGCGGGACTTGCGGCACATGTCGCAGCGACACGCCTTCGCCGTCAGTATCTCCATCTCGTCGTGGTGGCGACCACGAGGGCAGTCCAGACGAACTTTGACCTGAGGGGAAGACGTGGCCCGTTAGGTGGAGGTCAATAAAAAACTCAAATGTGGCAGCGCACGTCCAGTCACCGTCCCCCTGTCCTCACCTTGGCGTCCTTGCTGATGGTGCAGCACTGTGAAGCAGAGGTGATGTTGTGGGTGAAGTTGGAGGCCACCAGCACCGAGTACCTGGACGGGAAGGCGCTGGACTCGCAGTAGCCCACGCAGGCGTACACCAGGTGGGTGCCTTTACATGTGCTGCGACGGTCACTACGGATGGTCATGTTGACGGCTGGAGAGAGAGGGACCGAGAAAAAACACTTGAGGAAATAGTGATGATGATGTTTTAAGACTACAATACCCATAAACCTTTGTGCTTCCTGTTAGCAGAATGACACCGACTGATTTCCAAAACTGTGTACCACACATTTGACATGACGGGTAACTCACGGTGAAGGTGACATCCCGGGGTGAGGCCATCGTAGCTCCAACCAATCGGAGAGAGGAGCAGCAGCAGTGACATCACTGGTAGGACCAGCAGGCACAAGTGTGAGGCCATGCACAGCGACATCTGGACGGCAGCCTGGAGGGTCCAAACAGAACAACGTAAGCGTAAGACACCTTCACTACCTTCTTCATACAGAGTCATTCCAACATTTTAATGAGAATTTCTGCACAAGTTGGACCTCAAACTTGACCTTTAAACATTAAAATCAGGTTTGGTGTGACTGCTGTCGTATGTTCATCCACTGATGAGAAGGTACAAGGCTGGAGATCCACCCTCAAGTCTCAACCTGGGGTGAAGTTTGCCTTTAAATCGCAGTGTTGCCCCCTCCTTCATCCACGCTAAAGGTGGTTTCCCATCCTGCACGTCTGCCTGAGTGTCACTCAGCTAATGTGAATAAAAACAATACAGTCTTTACCTTCTCCACCTGCCTCATTTAACAGCTACCTGCTGACACACGTATGTACATAATTTTAGCTTTGACTCGTGCAAATGTACACGTAGCTGTGCACATGGGAGCAGTCGCACAACCGCTGCATCACTCCATGTGAATGAAAGAGACAGGGCGGAGGATCAGGGCCGTTGCTAGGAATTCTGGGCCCCCTTAAAGAATACTAAAGTGGGCCCCTACCCCCCTTTTTTTCTTAGACTACGTATGTATTATCATTTTTTATTTAGCCCACTTTATTTTGATGCTAATGCAGCATTACTATGAGTATTAGTCGAGGTCTTACGCAGAATAATTCAGTCATACAAAGATTAGACTACTGGGGTTTTTTGTGGGCCCTACTGGGCGCTGGGCCCCTAGAATTATCTTCACCTTTCTCCCCTATATAACGGCCCTGCGGAGGATACTGTGTGTGTGTGTGTTTTCCACAGGAACATGTCGATGTATCCTGTGTGTTTGTGGATGCACGTGCTCACCACCCCCCTCCACCCCCCCCACCCCCCTTCACACACTCCCAATCCAACACATGTGTCAACAATAAAGTCATATTTTCCTGGGAATTTGGGGGATCCCGACCCCTGACCTCTTAATTGGCGGCTCTTTCCAGCTACGTTTCCTCCTGACTGGAGCGCTGGGAATCGCCGTGGATACGGCGGAGCAGCCCTGGGGGACACCATTAACGTTGCTGGTACGAGCAAATTAACGGGTCGGGATGTGTGTGTGTGTGAGGCCATTAACCCCATGTCCGTTAGCGGGGCAGGGGGGGAAATGCCTGGCTTTTTCCCCTCTCACGTGGGGTTTCCTCGCCTGAAGGTTCAGTTTGTCTTTGAGGAGAGTGGGGTGTAATTCACCACACGCCACTTTGGGAGGTGACAGTGGGAGGGCCGGTGTTTCAGACCACCAAAACAGCCCATAGAACAAATACACCCTGGAAAAATTAAGACCCCTCAAGTGCTTCAAACAAATATCTAAAAAGAGCTGATGACGGAAAGTGGACGCTCTGATCTTCTTCAATCAGTGACTGTCACAAGCTGTTGGTCCAAGATTTGGGATCA